>NW_015151334.1:15113-22216 GCF_000732505.1 Cyprinodon variegatus
GGGACCCTGAGTGCCAGCTGTGGTGATCGAGCCGGGTACTTTTAACCTCCTCAGAGCACAACTGCTGTAACCACTAGATCAGAAGTGACCAATAAAAAATCAGCAGGGTCCGAATAAAGAAAATCCTCAACCAGTAAAGGTCCGGAGACTAGTCCTGTCACGATAATCAATAAATCAATTAATCGCAAGATAAATAAAAACTATCCACGTCATTTAATTTATCGGCTATATCATCTCTGCCTGTGTTTTTCTCTTTCTACTGATGACACTGGATGAAAAGGCTTAACTCTGGTGCTATCCACTGACTAGTAAGGGAAAAAATGAGGAGGGAGGAGGAGCGGACTATCGCATCAGGTAGTCAGCGCGCATCATTTTGTACTTCTTCAGCTTTAGAGCCCCTTTAGGAGTTAGCTAGGTAAAAAAACAAACACATCTTATGTTAGGGTGGAAAAGCTTGAAATGGAACTGGTTTCAAAGCCGAACGCAACAGCCGCAGTGAGGGAATATTTCAGATTCAAACCGAATGAGAGAGGCAAACCGCTGAACCTATGGGAGCCAGTATGTCGCATTTGTCATAAAACAGTAGCAACAAAGAGCAGCAATACAACCAACCTTCATATGCACCTAAAGCACAACCACCCAGCAAAGTTTCTCCAGCTGGGGACAAAAAGTACAAGCGGTGGCCCGCCTGCGTCTACAAGTTTGCGACAGTCCACCATCACTGAAGCAATTAATCGACAGGCAGCATAAAAAAAGGACGGCACAAAGTGGCGAGCTCTCGCACACAGCGTACGGTAGTTCATTTAATTGCTAAAGAGATGCTTCCATTTAATTTTGTTGAAAAGGCTGCATTTCAAAAACTGTCGCAGACATTTGATAGACAGGATGAACTCCCCAGGAAAACATGCATATCACAAACGGCGATTCCACTGCAGACTTCATTATCTGTTCTCTTTTGGTTGAATGTAGTTTTTATTTCCACTGTTTTTATCTTGTGTTTAGTTTTTATTCAGTGTATTTTTAGTTAACAGAGACTGAGAGTCCATTTGATTTTTATTTCTCGTTTTATTTTGTTAACCAGTTGCAGTGTTAAGTGTTCTGATGAAAATAAACTGTGTTTATCTTTGGCAGGAAATCACATGCATTAATACGTCATTTCCTTTAAATCAGAGTCTTCAAACAATATTATCGTTTATCGCAATAAGTTTTGAGACAATTAATCGTTCAGCGAAATTTATCGTGACAGGCCTACCGGAGACATTTTTAATTATAATCAGTTACTTTAAATAGAATCTAACACTGAAATAAAACAATTTTTTTATGCAGCAATGTTATACATTGAATTTCTACATAAAAAAAAATGTAAATTTTTCCATTTTAAAATCTAAAGTGTTTTTTGAATTAGAGAAGGCTGTACCATATTAACAGGAGAGGCGGCGCAAGTGAAGTTAGACACTTTCGTCAGACAACATGTGGTAATTATAAATGTTTTTAATCAGGTTGGGTCCGGATTAGCCAGTAGGTGGGTCTGGATCCGGACTGCGGTCTGCTAATCCGTGAGCTCTGGTCTAGGCCATCACCTCCCCAACTTAGCAGGAAACAACCAATCCTGTTTGGATCAGTGGTTCTGATTTGCCAATCCTTTTCTTTGGGATCCAGGATCATAAAATCCATCTCTGTTTTGAGCCCTTAACGTTGGATTGGATCCATCTGGTCCACATTCCCAGATTGGAAGGTCACCAGATCCCGATCATTTGCAGCAGGATAATGATTTGTTGCCCATCCACCAGCAGATGGCAGTATTAACCATCACTTCTGCATTCAGAAAAACTGATCTCAACTGGCAGATATTTTATGACCCAATACATACTTTACTGCAGAGCAGCGGTGTCAAAAGTTCACACATTTGTTACTCAAGTAGAAGTACAGATACTACAGTTTAAAAACTGCAACAAAAAAAAAGTATCAACTTGACTTTTACTCAAGTAAAAGTGAAAACATGTGCTCCAAAAACTACTTAAAGTATAAAAGTATAAAGTAACCTTTAAAAAAAACAGCCAGATGCCACTATATCAAATGAAAGCTCAATTTTCAACTATTTTGAAAAACTTTTGAGATAAGAAAAATTCCTTGGCGTCAGCACAAATTTGACAAATAGTGTTTGCGTTCTATGACTCATCCATTCACACTAGTTTTCACTAGATGTGGATGGCGCCAATGATCTGCATTGGATGGCGCACATGACGTGAAATATTTATAAACATTAAACTGAAGCCAAGAGTAATGCGTAACGTTTGTTTTGAAAATGAAAGGAATAGAAAGTACAGACACTTTTGTGAAAATGTAATTAGTAGAAGTCAGAAGTAGGAAGAAAAATAAGTAATGGAGTAAAGTATAGATACCTAAAAAGTGTACTTAAGTACAGTATCCTTATCCTAGTATTTGTACTTTGTTGCTTGACACCTCTGCTGCAGACCTAAGCTCAAAAACAGGCTACATAGGCTACCTTATCCAACGCTGATTGTTGAACAAATGACAATAAAACTACAGATGAAGAGGGTTTAATGTCGGGTTTTTGATCCAATGTTATGCTGGACAACATTTTGGGCCTAAAATCCTTTAATTCATCTTTATTTGGGTCAAAGGGATTCCAATCCTACAAAACTCAGAAAAACTCAAGGTATGATCTGGATCAGAACCAGGATCGGGTTGCTTGATCTCATCTAAATTTGTAAGCATTTTTTTTTTTTTCTATTTGCATTGATAAATCGTTTTTTAGGATTGGATCAAATCCGTTATCCAAAGTCTGAGTTAATGGCTTTTGAATAAGCAGGCCAGATTTCTCCTCCTCTACCAGATGTTTTCCTCCTCGTTTACATTTCATGGTGCATTCAAGTCCATTTGCAAAGTAGGCCATCTGCTGTTTACTAGATTGATCCTTTCAGTCACCAAACGTCCCTCAAATTTTGATTCCTTTACTCAGGGCCCAGATGTTCTAGAAAAGAAAACCTCTAATAACGCTTTAATCGCCCTCTGCTGTATTAACACTTCAACCATGACAGGTTCTTCAAGATCTCAGGAAATACTCAGAGTAACGGTTTTCTCAGACAGAAAAGCCAGAATGCCCAGGAAAGTTAGTCTGGAGCGGCACTAAACCTGCTTTGTGATATAAATTAACTTTCTATTTCAGCAGGCGCTGAAATGTACAAGGTGTAATTGAATGCACCATGATGTCATGACGTGGATAGAATTACAAAAAAATAAAGCAGTGTTGTGGATGTCTGACTGCTGGTGCCGCTCAGGCCACTAAAACGACGACTATGTGGAATAATTGGCCAAATATTTAATCATTGTTGATGAATTCATGATCGATATTAATGTTATTAAATCGTTTAGTGACTGATTAGCGGCTCACTGTGGGGTTCTGGAGCGCTTTAGAACAGCTACAGCATTAAACTCAGTGCTGCATGGTTTAAAATAAGGACTATGAAATGATTTAATGAAGATTGAGGAATTAAAACAGGTTAACGATTAAACAGGCTGAGCTTTTAGGTTCTGATCCAGACGCTTCTCTTTTTTTATGAGAGAAGGTTACTTCTGTGCTGCTGAACCATGATGGTCATGAAGTGTTCTGGAAAGGTCTGGTTTCTGTTTACAGAATGTCTTCTGGAAGAATTTCCCTGGTGTTTATCCAGCGTGTCCACAAGTAATTAAATTATTAAGTTTTAAATTAAGGCCTTAATTGGCATTAAAATTCATTAAATTTGATTAGTGTGGCATTTAAAATGCTTTATTTAAAAAAAAAGGTTTATAAAAACAGTTTCGTCAGATATATTGTATCGAGATATATTTGCACGGAACTGCTTCCGGTTGAAGCTTGAGGCAGAAAAAAAGCTAGAGAATAGGAAACTGCTACTTTCAGCAAAGGTGGCTTGAAAACGAGGAATTCAGGACACGGCTGCAGCCTGTCGACGGTAAAGATGAAGATTTTGCTGTGTTTTACTTGTGTGCATTAAAATAATTTCAAAGAGCATTAAGTTAGAATTAGCCAGTCTTGTATAAAACCTGTTATTGTAACTTTGGAGAATTAAACTGTAGCAGATGTTCAGATGTTTTAACAGGAATCTTTAAACATTTCTGGTTAAAATGTTCTGATTAAATCTGATATCCTGCTTTTACTCCATGTGGACGTGTTGTTTTTTCCAGCTGCGTTCCAATGATCCAGTGAGTCAGCAGCTCGATGCTGAAACCACAGGAACCCGGGGTTATCCGGCTCATCCTGAGGAAGGGGAGGCTGAGGTCTGATCGGCCTAAAGTTGAGAGGAAAGAGAAGCTGACTTGAGCTGTTTTATTCTTTCGCCCCTCAGGTTCACGTGTTTGACCCTTCGACCCCTCAGCGGCGTCCCGTCCTGGAGGCCGAGTTCGGGGAGTATCCGCTCACGGCTCTGTCTCTGACCGCCGCGGGGAACGCCGTGGTGGTGGGAAACACCCACGGTCAGATCGCCGTGCTGGACCTGAGGAAGGGGCTGGTCCGCGGCTGTCTGAAGGGGCTGTCGGGCGGCGTGCGGGCCCTGCAGTGCCACGCCTCCCAGCCCCTGGTGGCGTCCTGCGGCCTGGACCGCTTCCTCCGCATCCACAGCCTGGAGGACCGAACGCTGCAGCACAAAGTCTACCTGAAGTCCCGACTGAACTGCCTCCTGCTGGCCAGCAGGGCGCTGCAGAAGGAGGCGGTGGGGGGGCCTGCAGAGGGAGGGGCTGAGCAGGAGGTGAAGGAGGAGGAGGATGAGGTGTGGGACAGCATGGAGCAGGTGGAGGAGGGGGCGACGAAGAGGAAAACACCTGGAGGAGATGAGGTGAAGAAAAAGAAGAAGAATAAAGGAGGAGACTGAGAGGTGTTCAAGGTGTGAGAAGAGCGTGGGAGATATCAGCGTCTGCAGACTGGAACAGATTTAAAGCTGTTGAACTGATCAAAAGACTTTATTAAACCTAAAAACACCTGAAGACCTTATCGGGTCGGTTCTGATGGATTTTTCTTCAGGTTACGCATCTTTTACAGTTTATTTTTCTAACTGTAGTTAAATAAACCCTTTTAATACAAGACTAAAATCTTTTTCTTTTGTATCTGGTGGAAATAACCGTCTAGAGTCAGGAGAACCACTGAGGCCAAAACTTTCTGCTTTACTATGAGCTGAAGGGATTTCCTGAAGATGGCTTCCTTTGGTCTAAAAATGACACCAGAGTTTCCATTTGATGTTAAACCAGTGAAGCGGCAGTTATGGCTCACCATCCAGGGTGGCAGAAGCCTTAAAATATAATAATAAAATTTGAAACTTTATCTGATGTTTAGCAGATGTGTGTTTTATTGCATTTTATCTTCTTCCTTTATCTGATCAAGCTTTTTATGACTGGCTCCTTTAATGTGTTTTATAAATAAACAAAACTTAAATCTGACCTTAAACATGTTGGAAATCCTTCAGTTATGATTATATTGAAACTATGCTGCAATGTGAAGTGGTTTAGTTTCCTCAGTGGTCTGAACGGGGCAGCAGATGAAGTCCGTATCCAATAAAAGTCTTTCACTTGCTGAAGAAGAAAATCCAACATGGTCAAGTTGTTAAAAAGGAGAAACATGTTTCAGCTTAAAATGTATAAATATAAACACGCCATTGATCCAAATTCCAAAAAAAGTTAAAAAACAATCCACTGGACTTTGTTTCCGAGTATTTAAGGCAACATATTTTGAATGGAAATATTTATCTTTGACAATTACATTCGGGGTCAGAGAAATTAATTCCTTTGGTATCCATTCCTACTATAGGATTGACAGACAATTCTGAAAATTTAGGCTTCAGAACGAAAATTATTATTGGTCTTAGTCTCATTTTAGTCATTACGATATGTGTTTTAGTCTGTTTTAGTTGACTAAAACTTTTAAAGGTTTTAGTTTTAATCAGTTTGATGATGGAAAAAAAAAAGTCAACCTTTACAGTTTAGAATAACAGGATTCTTTACCAGACGGACGACTCTTGCAGAGATACTACAGCTTCAGTGCATAGAATGCTGGAGTGCAGTCTGTCATTGCAGATGGTCAGAAAACTTCAATTTATAGAATATAAATAGAATTTTTTTTTATGAATTAATGCAATATTTTATAAAATCTGTCTTACAAAAGTTGTAAAAAAAAAAACAGATCTAGTTCAACACATCCTATTGGTTAATATAGCAGACAGACAAGAAAATGTACAATAAAGGAAAGGTTTCCATCGTAAAGCAAACATTTCCTGATCTACTATGAATTATGCATTATACACGGATCAATAAAATCATTGCTCAAAAAAAGCAAAGAACAAAACATTCCTATTTCAACTTTGGCAATTTTGACTTTATTTCTGAGAATTTTCCCCTTAGTTACTGCTGCTCAGGGGTCAAAGTAGATTTAAACTGACAAGGTTTTGATATAAAGAAAATGCAAAGAGAGCCTACATAACTGCCTTGTAACGCCATGACGATCCTAAATTTAATGAATATTCTAACTAAAATGTTGAAATATTTAAAGGAAACATTTACATCATATATAAATCGATAGAAATAAGAACAATGAGAGAAAAATATTAAACATTTGAATATAATTTAGGGATTCCTGAAAGAATGCTTAGTATCAACTCTTGTGAGCTGGAAGAAATAAAATATTGTTGGTAAAGGGATTTTTTTACGCTTGGCAGAGGATGATCAGCCCCATATAGTTTACTAAGTAGCGACAGCAGGAAGAGTTATACTGCTGACAGCGAACCATCAGAGTGGAGCGTTGGTTTAAAAAATAACGGGTTGTTCTCATCACCAATCTTCCAATGTTTCATTCATCTGGGTCAGACTAAATTACACATTTAATCTCACATTTAGTCTGGTTTATCAGGCTAGGGCTGTCTCACACCGACAGGGCAACACATTGTCTGGGTGAGAAGGGTTTTTTAAAAAGGAGATAATCTCATCACAGTTCAGACTCCTTCCTCAAATAGGGCTGTGGGATTTTAGCTGCTATATTGTGATTTAAGGCTGGCCGATATATCGATCTTTAAGTTCCTTTTATCGATTGTTAAAAAAAG
>NW_015151334.1:25144-26750 GCF_000732505.1 Cyprinodon variegatus
ATGACATGTGTTGTGAATTGGCCCTATATATAAAAACTGAATTAAACTGAATTTACCACTTAACTTGAGCGGGCTAAACAGTGTGGTTTCCACCCCCCATTGTGGCCTTCCCTCTATAAGTTCACAGGAAGACAGGATGTGTGTGGTTTTTTCAAGTTTTAGCAGGTACAGACACAGGTTGGGCATAATTGTTGCGGTAATGTCTCTCTAAAAGTGTTTGGGGGGTGGTGAAGCTTAGGTTTTAAAAGAACAAACAGCGTTTAGATTGGTCTCCCAATGTCCAAACTGAATTTCATGGCTTATGGCACAACAAAGCCTATCAAAAGAAAAGTATTTCCTGCTCCATACACTGCATTCTTCACATATTCTCCAAAATGTAAACAGGACACTGACGTCATCCTATCTATGACTAAAAGTCTAATCATAAATCTAATCTACCAGCCAATTCCAGAGTAGCAGGGCCACATCCTCAGGTATCCAGTAGGCATCCATGTGTCTTTATACTTTCTTGACATTTGTTACAGCCATACATACATGTTTGGTTATTTAATTCCTGTTAAATCATATGGTGAATGGCCTTTTCTTATAAAGCGCTTTTTCAAATCAGGAGACTTGACCAATGTGCTTTACACTACATTCAGTCATTCACCCATTCACGCATACATTGATAATAGCAAACTACATTGTAGCCACAGCTGCCCTTGGGTGAACGACACTGAATGCTGGAGCTGGGAGTTGAAATGTTAACCGTTAAAGATATTATTTTTCAATTATTTTAATTTTGTACATAAGTGTTGAATTGGATTTTCCCAGGGGATGATCGGAAGGGGGGCAAGGGGGTGTGGCTGCCCCGCAGATTTTATGTCCTTAAAATACTTAAAATATATTTCTAATCGCTTTTTGACCAAAAGCCTCTTAAAGCCTTAAAATAAAACAAGATCAAACTCACCTAAGCAATTTAAGCTAGGCATACACTGTGCGATTTCTTTCTTACGTCAATCGTTGCACGCAGCTACAGCTCACACTGTATGACTAAACGGCAGGGTTTCGTTGTACAGTGTGAGTTCACAGCTCATGATGTATGTTCTCGCACTCGCCCAACGCTCTGATGCGATCTACCTTGTCACACTGTACGTCTAAAAACCACGTCAGACTCAGCAACGCAGTGAAATGGCGCTACTCGGACTCATCTACCCGTAAGCCAAACAAGTAGAAGGGTTATATGAAGCTCACTAGAGTGAAACGCGCTACCATGGCAATTTGTGCAATTTTGTGCTGAAAGCCCTAAAAAGAAAAGGCAGCGACGTATTCGGACAAAAGACATGGCTAAGTAAACGTGGCTACTACGGTCTGTCAGTTTTACAGAAAGAAGCCCATTTCACTCGAATCCACGCCATGCTTCTGTGTTTTTACCTGAGAGGAAGAAGAGGAAGATTCCTTGTTTGCGCACTGAGCGATTTGCCTGCAATGGTCGATTGAAAATGATTTTCTCCTGCCCTCACGATTCCTGATTGGGAGGTGGTTGTGAGAGGCTGATCGCCCCTTGTTACGCCCTGTAGACTGCACGACCCGTTCAAAGTCCGATCAAAGAATACAGAGATGGGAA
>NW_015151334.1:27761-29288 GCF_000732505.1 Cyprinodon variegatus
TGCCATCTCTGAAAGAATACTCGTATGACTGGAAAGTCGGCCAGAAAAGGGCAAAAAAATCGTACAGTGTAAGCCCGGCTTTAGCTGTTCAAGGCATAGAGAAACAGCCTGCTGACGTGATAGATTTGGTTCTTTTTAGGCGAAGGAATCCTTCTGGGTGCACTAAGAGAAATGACCTAAAACCCAAGAGCTCCATTTTAGACCCAGACTCCAAAATGAAACTTAATGGTAAAACCTTAAAGCAGCCCTTGGGGACACAGGCGTAACTTTCTGAAGGACTGATGTGAACCTGCCTCCACGTATAATTTCCACTTTTTTTCCTCTTTCCACTCATTTATTTTTCACCACAGGTAACAGAGGTTGGGTGCAGCTATCTGTGTTCAGAACATTTTAAGTCGGTGTTTTTTTTCTCTCTAACGCTGCTCCCATAAAGTTTTATTTAACAATTTGCCAAAATAAGAAAATGTTTGCTCCTTGTACGTACAGTGTCCTTTGGAGTCCTGAAAGGCGCTTTAAATAAATGTAATTTTTTGTTGTAAGAAATCAGTAAATGATTTAGATAATTGATTTTTAACCTCCTCTGATTGTTCCTGAGGGAATAAACGAGGTCGAGGAACAGCTAGCTTCTTTAGCTAGCTTCTTTTATTAAAATAATGGCGCTGGCAGACATGAGAAAAGTTATTTTAAAGGACTCTTTGGTTGTATTATCGCAAATGTAATAAGAATCTCAGGAAAGGCGTTAAAATTAAACTAGCCTTTCACATTTAATTCAATTTCTTCATACAGGATCAATACGCAGCACGTAATACCAAGGTACTTTACAGAGTTAGTTCAGCTACATCCTATGGTCAGATTAAGTTTAACCCCTTTTTGAAATAAAGTTTGTTTTAACTTTGTAGACAGCAGCTCAAAACACTGAAATTGCCATTTCTGGCATTTAATTAATCATATTTAGTTACTTCAACACAATTGTTTCATGTTAGCGGGGTAGGACATAAAACAATTGTGTTAAAGTAACTAAACTTGATTTTTTTCAGTGTAGGTTAGCATTAGGTCAACTGTCCTGCGGTTAGTTTTAGCCTAATGAATTTCTTTACTCAACAGTAAAACACAAGAAATTATCAGAAATCATCAAAACAGTTATAAACTGTTAAATTGCAAACTCTTGACCCAGCTTAATCTCAATTAATCTCCATTTTGGAAATCTGAGGCAAGGCTGTGTTGGGTGGGTAGCCAGTAGGCTAGCTGTGTTCTAGCTCCATTTTAGACCCAGACTCCAATATAATCCAATAATGGTAAAACCTTAAAGCAGCCCTTGGGGACACAGGCGTAACTTTCTAAAGGACTGGCGGGAACCTGCCTCCACGTATAATTTCCGCTTTTTTTCCTCTTTCCACTCATTTATTTTAGCCAAAGGTAACAGAGTTGGCTGCAGCTATCTGTGTTCAGGACATTTTGAGTCAGTGTTTTTTTCTCTCTCTAACGCTGCTCCCATGTCCCGCATCTCGGTGTAACACCATCGGATCT
>NW_015151334.1:30403-35127 GCF_000732505.1 Cyprinodon variegatus
TATCGGTGCAACACTGTTTATAATGCAAGAAGCTTGAGAAAACATAGTTTGTTCTTCTTTACTAGTTAAAAATTCTTGGCTTCTCAGAGGACAATGACCCCCAGTTACAGATTAAAATTAACATTTTTTTTTTTTTGCACAGATAGAATCAGACTGCAGAGCTTCTACATATCTTGAAATGTGGTTTCTGGCATCATTATATTAGTAAAGAGGTTCATAGATCTTTTTTAACAGAGCACAGAGAGAAGTAGGGAGAGCTGCAGATTTAAAGGTGAAACAGCACATACATATTTTTCTGGATTTATGGATGGAACTGAAATTTCCCTTCTAGGGATACATGATATATCGATTTAAGCTTTAGAATCGGCTGTTATTAATTATCTTTTTATACATTAATATTTTTGGGCCCTATATATGTAATGAACTAAAAGGCGTCTCTCTAACATCTATAAAGTTGAAAATCAGTGTATTATGGTTATCTTATATTCTCAGCAATAGGAAAGCATTCAATAAATATATGTTTGAGCTCATTTTTTTAAGAAGCGTTCGGGTCGAGTAACTGTAGGTCCATCAGCCTCGAACCCTTACAGCGTCCCCACAAACTTTCATCACAAAGTCATCACCCTTGGTTGGACAGCAGGGTGAACTCAGTGTCATCTGACCTACCTTCTCTTTCTGTTTCGCTTTCATTTCTTTTTTTTTCTTCATCCTGAACATTCATACAATAAGCCTGGAAAGAAAACCCTCAGTTTGTTTCTTCTGAGACCTTTTTGAAAGAGAATGTGTTTCATAAAACTGATGCAACACCTGCGTGGTTCCATGCAGGTGTTGCATCTTGCTGCAAGAAGCTTTACTGATGTGGTTTGAAATGCAACAGGCAGCCATCCGGACAAAGAACAAAAGAGAAGCGAAAAAAGGAAGTGATGCATATGCATATCTTGTGATGGGAACCATAAAGTATGATAAGTCTGGGTAAACAGTAGCAACTCTAATCTTTAAACTTTACAACCTGCAGACTGCTTGTTTTTCACCGGGGTTGCAGGATTTTTAACAAGTTTCTGAGTTAAATTTTTCTTAATTTAAAAACGTTTAGATAAATCCTGATTATATATCAATAAAAAGCTCGAATAACCTCGTGGCACATCATTTGACTCTGTAAGAGGAGGTTCTGCAGGACGCTACCCCAGATCATTATGCAGCCACCACCATGTTTCACTATGGGGGAAGTTTGTTTGTTTGGTTTCAGCAGACCAGAACATATTCTCTAAAGAGACCATGGAAATCTTTAAACAGAATTGGTTTTGGGACATTAAGCAGTTGGGTTTAAGGAAGAAGACCAACAGGAGGAAGCTGACAGGACTTTCCTTTTTTAACGTTTTCCTCTCTGATGGGAAGTCCCCTCAAACACACACACATTAATAGATAAGACAGGATCAGTGGCGGTTCTAGACAAAATTTAGCACAATAAAAAAAGCTAGTTGCAGACTTGACCGCGGTCGTATCCTAATGGCTGATGCTTCAAGATGACTGTAATTTTCAAATTACTGTTAAAGTAAATTTTAAAGGTGAATGATTAAATTGTTCCAAGAGACTCTCTGGAAAATTGTACATTTAACCAGGCTCTAGCCAAAAAAAAAAATTTTTTTTTTGATCTGGTTTTGAGATGAAACATGAAAATACAGATTCTTCGATTATTAATCTGCTTTAGACAAGATTCCACTCAAAATCAGTGCAAGAATCTGTCGATGTGGTGACAATTGTACTTTGTCAACTTCTTTGATATCATAAAATATACTCTCAAGATAAGTATGTTAATCTCAAAACAAGTTTAAAATTACTTTATAGTCAGATCAACTAGTGAGACTTGGTTACATGGACACCTTTTGTAGTCCCTTATGTTAGATTACATCATAGTACAAAATTACTTTACACAAAAAATATTAGCAAAGGATTACCTAAAATAGTGAAAAGGTCTAAAATATGCATATTTGCCCTTAAACTGAGCGGGTAAAAAAGCTACGTTCACAATGCACGACTCAATCACGATTTTTTTTGTGAAATTGTTTTTTTTTTTTTTTTGCAGTTCACATTTCCAAAAATATGCGACTTGTATGTGATCTCCTGTGTGAACTGCATTCAAACAACACAAGTGTCCCGCATGCGCAGTAGAGGACGCAATGACATCACAAGCAAGCGTTCTCTGTGCAAGGTAACATGGATGGTAGTGCTGGAGCTCATCTAGCGATCTTTTACCAATCTTTAAAACTCAATCTTTTCAAGATGGTCAAAAAGCCTCATATCCAAGGCTACGTTCACACTGCAGCCTGAAGTGACCCCGATTTTTTTGGCCCATATGCGACCTGTATCTGATCTTTTCATGACAGTGTGACAACACAGATAAGATTTTTTTCCAATGAGGCCCAGGCCACTTGGCTCTGTGGTCTTGAAACTGATACGAATCTGATCTTTTGGAATGTGACCTGTGTGTGAACGACCAGGTCCGACCATCCAACTTAAACGTCATTAATACTCATCAAAGGCTACGTTCACACTGCAGGCCTTGATGCTCAATTACGATTTTTTTGTGAAATCTGACTTTTTTTTGCGTTCCTGTTCACATTTACAAATATATGCAACTTGTATGTGATCTCCTGTGTGAACTGAAGTCATACAATGCAAGTGTCCCGCGTGCGCAGTAGAGGACGCAATGACGTCACAGGCCAGTGTTTTCTGTGTTTACAGAAGTATACATAGATGGTAATGCCGTAGCGCATCTAGCGATCTCTCCCAACCATAAAAACACAATCTTTCCAGGATGGTTAACATAAATACTGCTCTCCACATCATCGTCCCCCATGGTTGTTGTTTCCCTTGCCACTTCTTCATAGCAAGACCCAGAATAGTGACCTATGTCGGTTACTAATGCCGTTCAGGTCGGATGAATGCGACCTGGCCGTTCAGACGGAGGTCGTTTTTGAAAAGATCAGATTCGTATCGGATTCATGACCACATTGCCAGGTGGCCTGGGTCGCATAAGAGAAATCAGATCTATTTTGTTAAGACTGCCATGAAACGATCAGATACAGGTCGCATATGCGCCTAAAAATCTGATTTGGGTCACATCAGGCTGCAGTTTGAACGTAGCCAAAGATCACAAGTCTGTGTCTTGCTATGCAGAAGTTGGAAGAAAAATAACAATCATGGCGGACAATAATGCGGAGAGCAGTGTTTATGTTTATCCATATTGAAAGGATTGAGTTTTAAGGTTGGGTAAGATTGCTAAATGCGCTATTATCCATGTTTACTTCTGTAAACACAGAGAACGCTTGCTTGTGACGTCATTGCGTCCTCTACTATGCATGCGGTGCACGTACATTGTATGAATGCAGTTCACACAGGCGATCATCACATACAAGTCGCATATATTTGGAAATGTGAACGGCAATTTCACAAAGAAATCGGAATTGAGCATTAAGGCTTGCTGTGTGAACGTAGCCCAGGTGGCCTGGGTCGCATTGGAATTAATCTGATCTGTGTTGTTCAGACTGTCATGAAAAGATCAGATCCAGGTCGCATATGGGCAAAAAAACTCGGATTTGGGTCTCTTCAGGCTACTGTCTGAACACAGCCATTATTTTTGTCCCCAAAATAGGATAATTACATGTTATCCACTTAAATTAATAGATATTTTTCCTTTTTTTTAAATTTAAATGATCTCATTCCATTATTAAGTTGTCTCGCCATCCTGCTTATATCAAGGGAAAATACAATTTTTTCAAGAAACACTGACTTGCATTTAAATGTTCTAGTGTCTGCTTTCTGTACAGGGGCCATGATTGGGTCTAGGGGGGCATTGGCCCCTCTTGGCCCCATTGTAGAGCCATCCATGGACAAGAAAGTTCTATATATTAAGAGATAAACCCCTCCTCCTACTTCTGCGAAACCGAAACCTAAAGTCTGCTTTAAAGCAGCAACCATTTTCTAAAATCCTCCATTCTGTGTGTGTTTGCCCAGAGAAGCAGATTTTTCTCCTCTCAGAGCCCCTTATCCAGCTGCTTTGCTCCGATCATGGCTTTCAACCAGTCTCCCTTTTACAACCCGGTGAGTGATGAACTCTGCTCCTGTTTTCTTTACTCTGAGGCTCAGGCTGGGAGCTGCTCTCATTGTTACCGTTAGAAAGCCAACCTGCTCCAGATGTTCACTTCACATCTGTGCTGAAAGGATTCTAACGGTCATTCCTGTCAAACTGATCCAGGCGGTTTAATCAGAGATGTTGCTTCTTGCAGCACCGAAGTTTGTTTGTTTGTTTTTATGACATTTTCCCATTTCTAATCTGACACAGATGGTCTGAGAAGTTTTTATTTATTTATTTTTTTATTTTATTCTAATGGTTTCCGGTTCAGCTCTCGGTCCCTTGATGACTTCTGTACAGACTTCTTTTATTTCCCGTTTTTTTTGCACCATAGAGACTTTAATCTAAACCGGAGGTCTTCAACAGGGGTCCGCGACCCCTAGGGGGGCCATGGAGGTACTGCAAGGGGGTCGAAAGTTTTGGTTTATTAGACTTTTTTATATCCCCCCCTTGCATTTTCTTTCCACTAATTGAAACGTCTTTAAATCCACATTAACATGAATTCAACTCACTGTAATAAACAGATAAATGGAGGCAGAAGATGTCTTTCAGTCATCAATGCACACATTCAGCGACACACAGGAGCTCTTTC
>NW_015151334.1:36720-38833 GCF_000732505.1 Cyprinodon variegatus
GTGTTGCCAACTTAGCGCTTTTGTTGCTATATTTAGTGACTTCTCAGACCCCTCTAGCACTTTGATTTCCAAAAAGTGCCTAGTGCAAAATCTAGCTACTTTTTTCTGCTACTGGAGACTTTGGCGACGACATATACAAGCAGCAAACTCTGCTCTTTACAGTGGAAAGAAGGAATGTGTTAATCACTTTCACCATTGCATTTTTTGGAAACACAGGAAGGAGCAATCAGCAAAGTGAGCTTAGTGACTGGAAAAAATCTTTCATTCTTTTTGAGACAGCATGAAAAGTCAGCTGAGTACAAAACAAAGAGAGGAAAACAAAAAGAAAAGGGACAAAAAGAGAGGGACAAAACCTAGAACAAATAGTGTATGTCTTTTCTATGAAAATCTATCTATCTGTATAACGGGTCTGTTTTATGTTTTGTCTTGCTAATTCAGAGGGCCCCATGCCTGTCTTAGCCTAGGGCCCCAAAGTTCCTAAATCCGCCCCCGATTCCGATTTTATTTAACATCAACATCGAGACATTTAAGTAGAATTAAGTGACATTTGTAAAAAAAAAAAAAAAAAAAAAAAATTGAAATTAGCTGGTAGCTAATAAAACCATACAACCTGGTGTTCTGGATGTTTCTGAAACTCTGTGGCCGTTGCGGTTCTAGACCAAATGTACCAGGGGGCCAGGAGGGGGGGTTGCATGTTTTCATGGAGGCACAGAAAAGCATGAAATAAAAATCAGGGCAAGTGATTCAAATATATTAATATAGCTGCATAAAGTGACATTTCTATTCAATTAGGTTTAATTAAAATTCTATATCTTATGAGATCAATATACATTCATAATTTAGATATTTGACATATTTTTGAGTTAAGTTAGAACTCAAGAAAAACAGATAAATTAAGTATTCTTTTTAATTTCTTTTGAAAAAACATTTAGCAGATGAAAACTGGGATCCTATCTCAATACCACTGAAGCTATCGCCTTATTTTTTTTTTTATAATTAGTAAAACAGAATTTCTAAAGAACAAAAATGATCGGCAACCATGTCTGTTCCAGTGCATATCATCATTAGAATGATTATTATGTCTTCAGCACATGATCTACAGGGGCACTGGCCCCCGTTGGCCCCTGTCTAGAACCGCCCATGCTCTGTGGAGCATCAGCTCAGGGGTTTTTTACGTCACTGTAAAAAAAATTGTTAGAGGAACTTGGCCAAATTTTTCTGTTTTATTTCTCATTATTAAGAGTTTTCTTTACTTGTTTTTTGTATGTTTGGACTCAAACATCCAGGGTTTAAAAGGATAAATGAAGAATTAAACTAATTTGCATCATATCTAGAAATATGATGCAATTTATCATCTACTCTTCTGTACAAAGAAAACATGAATGATACGTCTTTCGTCTAATGAAAAATAAAACCTAGGCAGTAAATATTCGTAATTTCTTTAATAGAAAAGTCACTACATTCAGGGTATATCTACAGCACAGCATTGAAAATGAGCATTTAGGGACCAGCTATGGCTACATTGAAGGGGATTTCCAGGGGATTTATTTCTGCAGTCATAATGCAGCCCCTCGTTTTGTTCTAAAACAACCAACGTTTACCCCAAGAAACAGAAACAGATGTTATCTTCATCAAAGGCCTTCATGGGTAATTTCTAAAAACTGCTTTCAGATTTGATCTGCTTGACAAAATGGCTGCATCGGCGGACTGGAAGGTTTTTATAAAAGCTTGGAAGATTTGAAGTATTTAAATGAAATATTCTCCTTTTTCTCTTGCCAACCAGTCTGCAGTTCTATAAATAAAACCTTATTTATAAAAGCATTTTACATTTTTAAACAAAGGCCGACTAACAGAAGAGACAGAAAAGAAATAAAATCTAAAGCTCTTTAACAACCAGCTGCCTTGTTCTGCGATGAGGAGAAGGAAATGAGGGACAGTGATATGGAACGGTCTGGTTATAAAGGTTAATAACTGACATGAGATGAAAGCTTGTCTATGAAAATAGACTCAAAGGTGGAGAGATGGTAGCATCTGATTTTCTATGATCTGTGGGGAAAATTGGGCCAAAAGTAGCAACAAAGAAGAAAATGTAACCTTTGTTTTGCTCACTGTC
>NW_015151334.1:40694-41670 GCF_000732505.1 Cyprinodon variegatus
GGGATATATCTGCCTCTTCTGAGGCCTTTCTTTTCTTCTCATGCACTTAGACACTTTTTCTCTTACGACCCTCAGCCATTTTTAAAGAACCATGGAGAGAAAGGTGAGCTTCAATGACTGTCTGAAACCGTAGCTCACCACAGATATACGCCTGAAAGTGCGCATGCGCAGAAAAAGATAGCTAGGTTTACGTACGACGGCCTTACATAAACATATCACTAGACCGATTGACAATTAGAATGACTACTTATTTAGATGATCCACCAGGGAATAAATACCTTTAATTGCAGAATGTTTATATATATTTTTTTTACAGTTTTGACATAATTACTACTAGTGGGGGGCATAGATTATTTTTTTTTTAATTCTAGAATAATCTCACTGCAATCTCGGACTTAATCTAGATTAAAATTGGTCATTTGAATTCTTCCAAGGAAATTCATGATATGTGTGTACTGTCTCCAGAATTTTTTTGCAAAAATCACACGTAATTTTTTCTTCTTATTTAAGATTTTTTACTAAGTTATAGATAATTTTTTTGATCATCTGCCCCACTTCCGACCGGGTGTACCCCGCCTCTCGCACGTAGACAGCTGGGCACCAACACACCTAGCGACCCCACTTGGGATAAGCGTGTCTGAAAATGGATGGATGGATCCCACTTCCATATATAGACGTCCCACTTTAACAATATAATGTCTCCAAAAATCAGAAGTCTTTCACGGCTTTCTCCGTGGCGTGCTGGTCATGTAGTCTCCTCTTGATGGGTCAACTGTGGCCACCTGGAGAATGAGCTCGACCCCGTCATCTTCCACCACGCTGATGGGCGAGCAGCATGTAGCTATCCACTGAGCGAGTAGATTGGTCATTTCACAGTAAGCCTACACAGGTTGGAAGACTGATTCATTCACTCCCCCTGGAAATACATCCGCGCCATTTATACATCCGCGCTAAGTATCAAGGTCAGAGTCATCAT
>NW_015151334.1:43772-45616 GCF_000732505.1 Cyprinodon variegatus
ATTTTTAGATAAATATTTAAACAGAAAATACATTTGATAAAGATCATAAAAGGGGGAACAGATTATTTCAGTCAGCTAAAATATATGGTTCCCCTCCTTTAATTTTGGCAAATAATGCACACATGTCAACAAATCCACATGATTTGTTGTTGGTGAAGAGAGGAATAAGCACAGTTAAGGAACTGTGTGCTGTTTAATGTTTTAGCTGATTTTCCCCATTTCATTTCATTGTATTTATTATATTTTTTTAATTGTTCTCTTATATTATTTTATGATTTTTTTTATTTTATTATGTATTTTATATGTGCAACACTTGGTCAACATGTTTCTGTTTTAAATGTGCTATATAAATAAAGTTGATTGGGTTGGATGAGACGGTTCTCAGCGCCTCTCTACTTGCGTAAATTGAAGTACACACAAATTTTGGTTTTGTGTTCGAGGCGGCAAAAAAAAAAAGATGGAAGAAAAGGAGTCAACATCTGCACCCTCAGGGCTAAGCCCCTGATCTCCTAGAATCCTAGATCCGCCCCTGCATCCGCGCCATTTATACATCCACGCTAAGTATCAAGGTGAAAGTCATCATTGGTAAGACCCAGCTCCCAACCCTACTGTGAATAGATTAACGGCGATATTTTTTTATCACCAGATAAGAGTCTGGCATTAACACAGAGCGTTAACACCGATAACGGCCCACCAATGATGATTAATCACGATTAATCCGATTAGTTATTTCAGCCTTAGGCTTCACCCTAAGTGCCCTTATTACCGTAATCACAGATCCTTCCTCCCAGCAGATATTAGACTTTAGAAACCTCTTTAACAAACCAATTTCTGAACAGCTTTTTTCGTTTCTGTAAATAGTCTGTTTTTATGCCCATATATAAATAAATATATTAAATCTCCCTCCTCAGTCTAACATTTCTTGAAATTCACTGTTTTTTTTTTTACTCCTCAGGTTCCATGTGAACTTGCAGTGCGGTTCCAGTCAGGGGGCAAACATCGCCCTCCATTTCAACCCACGTTATAATGACGGCCACCCTTACGTGGTCACCAACACCTTCCAGTACGGTAACTGGGGCTCAGAGGAGAGGAAGCAAAGCACGCCGTTTCACTCTGGACAAAACTTCACCCTGCAGATCACCGTTACACGGGATTTCTACCAGGTCGGCATCATCACCTCCTGAAAAAAAGACAACTACACAGATTTCTCCTTTGTCACTAATGAATAATTTAAGAAACAGAGCTTTAAAACATGCTAAGTGACTGGTTGCTATGGTGATTCCCTCCTTTTTTTCAGTAGAGTGTAGAAGAGGAAAGTCTTTGACTTATAGTAACTGTATGGAAACTTTGATATGTAGCAAAAAAGCTTTTGAACTTTAAGGCTAATAAGCTTCTGAAGGACAAATACCTTTAGTTTTATCCATCTTCTGTGTTTTCTGTAGGAGATCTGACTCTTTAACGAGAGCCTTCAGTCTCTAATTTTGGTGAATCTTTAAATCTGAAATATAATAGTAGTGAATGGCCTGTACTCTTATAGCACTTTTTCAAGTCAAGAGGTTCAACCAAAGCACTTTACAGTACATTCAGTTATTCACACTCACACACTGATGGTGACAAACTACATTATAGCCACAGCTGCCCTGGGGTCACTGACAGAAGCACGGCTGCTGTACACAGGCGCCACCAGGCCCTCTGACCACCATCAGTAGACAATGCAGGTGAAATGTCTCTTCCAAGGATACAATGATGCTGAAAGCCGGAGCCGAGGCTTGAACCAATAACCCTCTGGTTGCAGAGCAAACTCCTGCAGCTAACGGCACTGTCACAACAGGAGTTTGCTCTGC
>NW_015151334.1:49849-52082 GCF_000732505.1 Cyprinodon variegatus
ATTCTATTCTATTCTATTCTATTCTAGCTCAGTTATACTTCTGTCATAAGTTCAATATTGCTGCTTTTAGCAACGTCGGCCATGTTGGTTTTAACCATCATATCTGCCTTTCTAACCAAGTTTCTTACAGTCCTCCAGTTCAAAGGTCAACTAACCCTTCAGTCTATTTTTCCTTCCTTCTATTCTTCCATCTTTCCATCCAGTCCCAGAGGGCCGGTAACTAGCAGATATGTCCCTTGTTCAACTCCCCTGAATGAAACGGATAAATTACCCGTTCTCCTGAGTCCTGCTGATGACTGATTATTTCATTCAGGTGTTTTGAGGCCTTGAGCTCTGCTTGTTTGACCATAAACCTTTTTCAGTTCCTTATTTCTTGCACTTGTTGACCAGAGTAGATCTGATCCTTTTGAGTCCAATTCAGTGGGATAAAGATTTCCAACAGTTAATTTATCAATTTGTCCACAAGAATCAAACTGAACTCTTTGTTCTGTAAAGTGACATAACGCCTCCTAATGTCTCACCCCCTCGCTGATGATTTGATCTAGTTAGAGTCGAGCTTAAAGTTAAATCTTGTCAATTGAAAACATTTTTTTGTCTCATGTTCCGTTTCCTCCCAGGTTCCATGTGAACCTCAGCCACCAGACTGGAATCGCTCTGCATTATAATCCACGTTTCAACGAGAACACGGTGGTCCGAAACACCAAGCAGCATGGGCAGTGGGGCTCCGAGGAACGAGGCGGAGGAATGCCCTTCCAGCGAGGACAGTCTTTCTCGGTATGAAAACATTAAACTCCCTGACAGCTGATGCACCTCTGCTCTGAATAATATGTGCATACATGGGTCGGCAGCGTGAAACTCAGTGTTTGGCTGTTTCAGCGCTGGGTTCTCTACTTCCTCTGTGATGTCATCGTCTATTTGTTGTTTTTTTTGTATTTAAAGGCTTAACTGACCATGTGTTATTTCTAAGGGCCATAGAGTGATACAACAATCATTAGCTAAATTAGAACAGAAGGTCATGCTGTCAGTTTCACTCAAAGAGGCTATCCCCAGCCATGACTGGTTCCCCTTCTTGGTGGCTGTTGCTAAATGTTGTTAAATTGTGGCTAGACTGTTAGTTTTCTGTATCTGTACGATTTCTAAGGCTGACATGGAGCAGGTTGAAGATATGATTACTTTCTAAGGTATCTTCAGTCTATCTTAAGGACATGGTTTGTGTTTAGCTTTCTGTAGAAATCCCAAAAACATTTCAGCAGTAAAGTTGAAATTACCTCTCTGAACCTTGTTTCTTCCAGCTGACCATCATCTGTGAGAACAGCTCTTTCCGGATTGTGGTTAACGGGATGCAGGCCCACAACTACAACCATCGCTTTACTCCTCTGCATAACATCAACACCCTGGAGATTGATGGAGACGTCCAGCTGACCTCAGTCATTGTTTAGATTCTGGGTTCACTAAAGGAAGCATAACTTTTAACACCTCACTGCCCCTAGCAAAGGAAGAACAAAAGCAACAGCACATAGTTCAGCTTTTATCATAGAAATGTTGAATTTCTGGAGCGTGTTGTTTTAATCCTAGTGTGGTTTTTTGCTGCCATCTAGTGGTCAAGTTATAGAGAGCAACCAAATAGATATAACCTGGATCTATTTTAGCCGTATAAACCTCTTATCATTTCTTTCAAAGATTTTTCTTTTACCAACTATTCTGTCTGTATTTAACTTGGCTTTAGTTTCTCATCTTGGCTCAGTTTGCTTTAGCTGATTTATGTGAATTTACTCAGTTTGTTCTTGTTCCGTTACATTTTATCAGCCTCTTACTGATAGATATGTTACTGTTTCAAACTGTAACTTTAAAGTAAAGAACCACCAATAACAAGATCTACCTTCACCCCCCTCCATCCCCCCATGTATCTGTGCTCATTGTTACTGTCTACATCAATAAATCATGTTATGGACCACTCTATTTGTTGAAGTTTTATTGTGCTGAACCGATGAACACCTGATAACGAGTGTGACTCAGTCATTTAGGGGCCTCAGATCAAAGTCGTGCTGCTCCTCTAACCCACTAGGCCTAGTAGGTAGATCCCACTAGGCCTAGTGGGTTAGAGGAGCACGACTTTGATCTGAGGCCCCTAAATAACTGAGTCACACTCGTTATCAGGTGTTCATCGGTTCAGCACAATAAAACTTCAACAAATAGAGTGGTCCATAACATGATTTATTGATGTAGACAGTAA
>NW_015151334.1:52936-54040 GCF_000732505.1 Cyprinodon variegatus
TAATAATAAATATAACAAAAGCAAAACTAATGAGAAAATAAAATAAACTTGTAATCAAAAATAATGTTATGAGATGAGCCGAGGCTTATGTCGAGTAATGGAGGGGGTGTTTTCCCAAAGCGCGTGTCGAAGCATGATTCATTTGGAGGAGGGGTCAAAATTGATGACGTCCGAAGCCTCGTTATGGTGATACTACGTGGCCCCTTTGGGAAGCAGTTTGGGAAGCACAAGAATTTTGAAAGGCATCTAAACAGCCTCAGTGTTCAGTCAAGATGTGGGAGTTTGGAGGAGAGCTGCTGTCAGCTGGATAAAGTTCGGATAGATTGTTTGGAAAAACAACCAATCTAGTTGTTTAAAACTATTTTGGTGAGAATAAACTATGTATTGATCATAATCTGAGCAAGCCACTGGACACAGTTAGTGTTAACACGTCAGTATAAAGGAGTCTTTTCTCCATTCAATGGTTATCCATTTAAGTGGCGTCATCTGTAAGACGCTCTCACTCTAGAGGTTGATGGTTCAAGACTGCCTTAGACTTGTGAAAGTTGTGATTAAATTTAATTGTTTTAGCTGATGAGACTAATTTGCATTGGTTTGCCCTAGTAAAAATATAGATTGGGTAAAAACGCTGCCAAATTAGGTCGGTTTAGCCAAAAGATGGTTGAACACAACTTTCAACCTTATTAAAACCAGAAAATTAGGAAAAACTATCATGTTTGAATAAAAATGACTAACACCTTTCATTTTGCTCATCACTGCCCAATTTGAACAAACACTTTCACTGTCTGCTTGAGTTTATTTCACTAAAACGATGAAAATAACAGGTGATGTTAACTGAAGCCGGAACACCGCGTGTGCACCCACAATGAACCACGCCAGCCCAACCTGCGACAGAAAGTAAGCGAGTGATTGTGTATCTGTTTGTGTATGAGTGTGTGCGCATGCTGACACTGACTTATAACTAAGTCCCGGCTGATGGCGAGGGCTTCTCCGTCACACGCACATAACGTGAAATAGATATTTATAAATAAACCGAAGCCAAGAGTAACGTTTGTTTTAAAAATATAAGGAATAGAAAGTACAGATATTGTGTGAAAATGTAAT
>NW_015151334.1:58179-59036 GCF_000732505.1 Cyprinodon variegatus
ATAACGGTAACTCCATTGAAATGATTCAAAACTAAAGTAATAAAGCGCCAATTAAAAATGTAAGGAGTAGAAGTAAAAAGTCGCCATAAAAATAAGTAGTAAAGTAAAGTAAAAATATCAGAAAAATCTACTTGAGTACAGTAACGAAGTATTTGTACTTCATTACTTCCCATCTCTGAAGTACAGTAACAAAGTATTTGTAATTTGTTACTTGACACCTCTGACCTTTAACTAAGAAGCTGTCTGTTAACCCAGATGACTTGGTCAATTATAGACCTATATCCAATCTTCCTTTCTTATCTAAAATTCTTGAGAAAGTAGTTGCCAAACATGTTTGCGATGACTTCCACCATAATGAACTTTTTGAAGAGTTTCAGTCTGGCTTTAGAGCTCATCATAGCACTGAAACAGCTCTGGTGAAAGTCACTAATGATATTCTCATGGCCTCAGATATTGGACTTGTATCTGTGCTCGTCCTGTTGGATCCCAGTGCTTCATTTGACACATTTGACCATAATATTCTTTTAGAAAGATTTGAATATTTTGTAGGAATTAATGGAACCGCACTAGACTGGTGTAAATAGTGTCTATCTGGCCGATTTCAGTTTGTTCACATTAATGACAAATCGTCCTCATGGTCCAGGGTTACCACAGGGATCAGTGCTAGGACCAATTCTCTTTACTATATATATGGTCATAAATTGGAAGTATTATTAGACAGCATGGGATTAATTTCCACTTTTATGCAGATGATACTCAGCTATATCTGTCTATAAATCCAGATGAAGCTAACCCATTACATAGATTACAGGCATGTCTTGAATACATAAAAACCTGGATGACTCTTAACTTTCTGC
>NW_015151334.1:60326-62732 GCF_000732505.1 Cyprinodon variegatus
GTGTAGACACTTTTCAATCAAAAGCTGTCTGACCAACAGAGAAGCAGCCACCCATTGCAGGACGTTTGTGTCAAAATAATAATAATAAAAAAAAGTCAAAGCTTTTTCACTTAAAAAAAACAATTAATTATCTTCATTGAAGTGACTATTTTATTGATTTTGTTGTTGGTTTGTTTGAGGCAACGTCTTTTTTGACTGAATGATAAAGACACAAACGTCCTACCTATTATATGGTCCAATAAAAAAATGACTTCAATTAAAAAAGTTTCTTTAAACAAAAAACAAAAACATGACTTCTATCAAAGAAAACATTTTCAATCAAAGAAAAGCAGAGGTCAAATGTATTTTTTAAATCTAAACTATATTTTTGCATTCAAAGAATTTTATTCTTTGATTGAAAAGCTTTTTTTCAATGAAGTGAAGGGGTTTTTAATTGAAGATAAATGTTTTGATTGAAGCAACTTTTTGTAATTGAACAATAAAGAAACAAATCTACTTTCATAAAAACAACATCACAATAAATAACTTGAAATCTAAAAAGGATGTCCCATTGGGAGGAGGCGTTGTGGAAGACTCAGGACAAGCAGGAGGGACTATGTCTTCGAGCTGGCCTGGTGTCGCCTCGGGGTCCCCCAGTTGTTTCTCCTATAATATATGTGTTAGGATTCCAGTTTGTGTGGGTTGTTTTTTGTGTTTTCGTCTCTCCACCACCAGGCGGTTCCCTGTCCTCGTTGGGCCTCCCTGCACACCTGCGGTTCGTTGGGTCATTATCAGAGGAGTACTTGAGCAGTGGGCTGTCACCACCTCGACGCCATAGTGTTTGCCAGTATTGGGAAGACTTCCTGTGTTACTGGATAAGCCTGGACCTTCTACCCCTGGAAGGATTTACTGAGTCTCACTGAGCAAGGGGATAATCTCCACATGATCCGTTCAAGTCCACTCCTGGAAAACCAAGTGACAGTCTGCTCCTTTACTCCTCTGGGTCCAACATATGTCTGCCTGTCCACTCTCCAACCAGTTCCTGCTTCTTTGGATTAAACCCCCACAAACTGGATCCAAGGATAAACCAAGAGCCCCCCCAAACGTTTCCGGTTCCGGTTCACCAGTCCGTTGAGTTCAAACATTGTTTCCCCACAGAGTTTCAATCTCCATCAGTGTTTGCTAACCTACAATAAACCTGTTAAACTTTTACCCTTGGTCTCTGAGTGGTTCTCTGCATGTGGGTCAGATCTTTAAAGCCCACCATGACAATATGAAGCTAAACAAAAAGAAAAAAAAAACAGAGCGAAAATTGTGAGATCATTTTGATCACGATGACAATATGAACAATACAGGTTTTTACAACTGGATTGGTATAAATATGCAAGATCCTAGAACTAATGCAATTACTATAATGCAACCAGCACCAACTGTGTGGTATTTAGGCGGTCTATTTTGATTATTGAGCGAGGTTATACAAATCTATCTGGATGGCTAAAGGTGTGATGGGCCAAGCAGTTCCCTGTACTCCTCATTCTCAATGCTGATAGGATGGCGGTTCCAGAATATATTCATCGAGTAGCCAGGCAGGGATCATTGTGCAATGAAGGGTGGCATTAAACCTACACGTGTCACGAACCAGCAGGAAAATGAATGAGCACATCATCCATCATTTCCAAATTAATAATTGATAAAGTATAATTGAACTGAATCGAATTGAAGACAATGGTTTTCATGAGGCCCTTGCTAATAAAGCTACAACATATTTACACACATGTGCTGTTTAAATTAGTTTATGGATCTACTTAATATATAAATTAAATGGGTTTAGCAGTTGTTCTTTATCTTTATTACATGGAAGACTCCTAGATGACTGCAGAGACAAACACTACCCCATAAAACAAAGACTAATTTGTAAAAAATGTAAAAAAAAAATTGTGTAAAAGTTTATTTGTAGTTTATTAATGTGAATTATTTTTGTTTTTGTGTAATTTTTGGGTAATGTATTCTAAAACATCGCTGCCACCTTCTGGTTTAGAGGAAAACTGCTTGTTTTAGAGGCAGAGATTTACATCAACATTACATTTACATCAAATGTGAGATTAAATGTGGCCCTGATGAATAAGACATCTGAAGATTGTTGATGAGAACAACCTGTTGTCTTTCAATCATGTCTGTGCCTATTGGCCAACGCTCTGACTGTGACATAGTAAGCGTGACAGAATCCTTCCAAAACTGATTCCAAGGCTCTGTTTGAATTCATGGGCTGCATCCTCCATGAACACGGTCTAGCTAGTCTGGATCCTTCGAAGTCCTTGAAAATAAGGAGACTAGAAGTGTTTTGGCTGTGAATTCAAACATATTAAAAAAATAATAAAAGCAAATTTAATGATAGAAACCTTAGTCAGTTAAATAACACGCTGCTGT
>NW_015151334.1:63814-67047 GCF_000732505.1 Cyprinodon variegatus
AAACTGAACTTCCAAAATTCACCACTGTTCGGCTCCAAGCACCATTTCCTCTGATCACGGAGCAGCCGGTTTGCTTGGTCACGCAATGAATCCTGGGAAAACCAAAGATAACGAGGATACATCGGACTCGTCCTTAAAATCAGGCAAAAAGTAGGACGCATTTTACGCATAACGAGGAGTCTTGGAATCCGACCAGAAGTCGGTGCAACGCTATGACGTAATTGTCCTTCAAATCTGGCCTTCTGACGACGCAGCCCATGAATTTGAACAAAGCCCAAAGCTGAGCCAAACGAGAACATTTCAATAGTTGTTGTCATCTTCCTTGTGCTTTCTCCAGCCTTGCGCAGCTTTGTTGACACGCCCTGAAAACCCCACCCCTTGTGATTTGCCCGCCAGTTGTAGGGCCTGGGGCATTGATCGAGGCTAGACCACTCGCAGGCAAAAATGATGTTGGCCGTTGGTGGGTGGGGCTAGTTTACTAGGCTAATAAATGATTGGTAAGGGGTGAAACACCTTCCATGAAGCCTTCTCTGTGGCTCTGAAACTTGGACAGGCTTTTCCAGGGCGATATCCTGAAAAGCCTCTTTGGTTCCCGTGTGTATGAATGGTAACATCAAAAATAAACTTACTTTGCCTGGTTATGCTGCTGTTACTGTACATGTTGATGGACACACTGAAACCTTCACAACTATTTATTATTTTCCTGAGAGTGTATTAATTTAAATTTAGCTGTAACTTTAAATGAAGTTGTTCTGTTCACTGGCACCACATACTTGTCCTGCTGGAGGGATTTCAGCAAAGGTTACTGGAATATTTTAACAGATGTTAGTTAATTACTGGTAAAATTACTTTATGGATATAAAATATTGAGTCTGTAACCTGACAACAGCCAGATGCATGTTTCGCTCCGCCTAGCTCCACTCACATATGTGAGTGGAGCTAGGCGGAGCGAGACATGCATATGGCTGTTGTCAGGTTATTGAGTCTGTTGAAAGCTACTGATAAACATCAGAGATTAATTTATGTGTTTAACCAGTTGGTGGCAGTGTTGTTCTTTATTCCATAACCCATCCTCTATGGCTGCTTCCTCGGTCATGGGGAGCAGAGTTTAGGCAAAAGGTGAAGTAAACTTAAGAAAGATCACCTGTTAAATGGAGTGAGTTTAAAAAAATTAATGAATTAGAGAAAAAAAACATTATAGTTCATAAAAAAGGAGAAGTTTGAGTATAAAATGATTGAGTAAATAAGTTCAAACTGAACGTTTCTCTGGTTAGATCCTATGTGTGTTGGTGGCATGCTGAGATCTTATCAGTTGAATCTGTCACGACAGGATCTGAACACAGAATAAATGTTTTCTCTCTGCTCTAATTCAACTGGAACTGCTGATGGCTGCAGGTTTGCTTTCATTTACACTGAAGAAAACTGCTATAGAAGTGACTTTAAACAGCATAAAACTAGGATGGTTCCTTTATTAAACTGTCCTCATTTATAATCAGATTTGTCCTTTTTCTGCTGTAGAGCATCCAATGTTCTATCTGTGGCTCTGAGGGAACCTGTGAATATAATCAGATAAAGTTCAGAAATACTTTGACCAACCTCAGTCCCAAACAGCAGAAACCCTCTGAGAACTGAAACATGTTGTGTTTCTGTTCCAGTCAGAGAAACAATCAGTCTGTTCTCAGACAAACATTACAACCAGTCTGTGTTCATAATGTTGGATTTCTAATGATATCCAATCATCAGATCCTTTATCCTGTTCTCCCCAGCTCACCCACAGCTTTTCTACTGGGTTTGATCTGGACACCGAGGTGATCCTTGAAGGTAGATTTAATATCACATTAATCCTTTCAGTGTTTATTTGACAAGTGTTTCACATCATGAAAATGTTCAAAGACCAAAAGACAACCTATTTTTAATTCCCTCAGCAGATTTTTATTTACCATGTCATTTGATCGTGGTTCCTTTGGGGGGAATCAGGCCCGCAGCATCACAGACCCTCCACTGTATTTAACAATCAAAGAAATCAGCTGAAATCCCTGGTGGACAATGTATTTTCACAGAATAATGCTTGTGAAGATTCTCAGTCATCCAGGTCATAGTCATTCCCTAAAAGTTTAAAAAACAATCCACTGGACTTTCCAAGGTTTGAAGACGTTTTGCTTCCCACCTCTTTTTTATCTAGGTTTATATGGTTTAGAGTTTTTTTAGCACTACATCCTTTCTCTTCAAATATATTATTCTGTGAATTCCGATAAAGTTTAAAAAACAATCCACTGGACTTGGTTTCCAAGGTTTGAAGACGTTTTGCTTCTCACCCAGGAAGGTTTCTCAATTCAAAATGTCTGGATCCGCAGTTAGTTTGAGGCTTTATGTAGACAAGGCCTTGTTTTGCTTTGAAACATGCTAATTGAAACTGACGAGCGGGTTGTTTGGTTCCATTGTTAGCCTGTAATATCTGAAACCTGTCTATGATTCTGAAGGTTGGTCGTTAAAGGGGGGATTGTAGTTAAAGGGGGGGATTGTCTCCTGTAATATCTGAAACCTGTCGATGATTGTGAAAGGTCGGTTATTAAAGGGGCGATTGTTCACCTGGCTGAAGAGAGAAGGTACTTTGTTCCTCTGTGATGGGGTGGGGGTTGTGGCGATACCTGGAAGGAATCCACTCAATAACTGAATTGTAAATTTTTGGAAGCTGGAATCTGAGTCCACCACCTTTCTCTCTTAACATAGATGTCTTCCTTAACACCCCTCTCAAACCACCTATTTTCTTTATCCAAATTGTGAACATTCTGGTTCCTCAAAAGAATGTTCTTTGTCCACAAGGTGTAGATGTACCACAGAGTCTTGTCCAGAGGAGGCCGCTCTTCTGTGTTGGGTCATGCGTCTGTGGAGAGGTTGTTTGGTTTCTCCAATGTACAGAACAAAGCATTCCTCGCTGCACTGAACAGCATACACCACTCCGCTCATATTCGGTCTGGGGGTTTTATCTTTATGATGCACTAGTCTCTGTTCAAGGGTCTTGTTTGGCTTGAAATGTACTGGGACTTTGTGCTTGGAGAAAATCCTCTTGAGTTTTTCAGACACTCCAGCAACATAAGGGATTGTGATGTTTTTGCGTTTAATTTTCTCACCGCTATCTTCTGCTGCATGTCTTTTGGATTTCTTTGCTGATTTGATAAACACCCAGTTTGTGTTTCCACAGGTTTGGAGAGCATCTTTTGATGTGTTTCTGT
>NW_015151334.1:68428-70929 GCF_000732505.1 Cyprinodon variegatus
GCCCCAGACCGAGGGAGATTTTCCGTTATTTTGTATTTCTTCCATTTTCTTATAATTGCACCAACTGTTGTTGCCTTCTCACCAAGCTGCTTGCCTATTGTCCTGTAGCCCATCCCAGCCTTGTGCAGGTCTACAATTTTATCCCTGATGTCCTTACACAGCTCCCTGGTCTTGGGCATTGTGGAGATGCTAGAGTGTGATTGATTGAGTGTGTGGACAGGTGTCTTTTTTACAGGTAACGAGTTCAAACAGGTGCAGTTAATACAGGTAATGAGTGGAGAACAGGAGGGCTTTTTAAAGAAGAACTAGCATGTCTGTGAGAGCCAAAATTCTATCTGGTTGATAGATGATCAAATACTTATTTCACACAATAAAATGGAAATTAATTATTTAAAAATCATACATTGTATTTTTCTGGATTTTTGTTTTAGATTCCATCACTCACAGTTGAAGAGTACCTATGATAAAAATTACAGTCTTCTACAAGCTTTGCAAGTGGGAAAACCTGAAAAATCAACAGTGTATCAAATACTTGTTCTCCCCACTGTAATAAGGCCTTGTCTACATAAAGCCTCAAACTCAACACGAATCCAGACATTTTGAATTGAGAAAGCTTCCTGGATGGGAAGCGAAATGTCTTCAAACCTTGGAAACCAAGTCCAGTGGATTGTTTTTTAAACTTTACCAGAATTCACAGAATAATATGTTTGAAGAAAAAGGATGTAGTGCTAAAAAAAAAACTTAAACCCCATAAACCTAGATGAAAAGGAGGTGGAGCATCATCTTGTAGGTCTGCCTCTGCAGCTTCCTCCTTCTCAGATTACAACCGTTTTTCCTCTGAACTCTTTCTGACTAGAACAAAACAAAGTGATTAATACATTCACTAACAGTCACTTTTCATTGTGTTGATGAGTTTTTGTCACTACTGGAGCATAAACTAGAGAAATTTATGAAATTTTCCAATAACACCTTTTTCTGTAACCCTAAGAATATTATGAGCATAAATATATCTTTCAACAATTTTCTTACTCTGTAGTGTGATGCTTAAGCTCCCCCTTTAGATACCAACATTTGCCTCATGCATGTCCAAAGATGCACAATCTGTCCCTGACAAACTCAGAAAGGTGTCCTTCTCTCTTCTTTCTTCTCTCCTTAGTTTTACTGGCCTACAGGAAATCAGAAAGTGAAGACATGTTTTCCATTACTGACTCAATGACTGTTGCATCTGAGGACCAAATATGGGTGTTTCCTTAATGTCCACCAAGGGCCCATCCGAATCATTCTGACTATTCAATTAAATTCAAATAAGGTTATTTATATAGCTCCAATTTACAACATGTCACCTAAAGGCACTTTACAGAGAAAATTCAAGGAGATCAAAGATCCAGATTGATTATAATGTTTCTATCTAAGGAAAACCAGCTGCATAGCTTAGATATTTATTTCTCTCTACATGTTGGCAGAGTGTGGCTGTTAGCTTACGGTGTATTTTACTGAGATTCATGCTGTAGTTCTGATTAGAGGTCCCCAAGTATCTATATGTCAAATGGAGCCTAGGCGGAAGTTCAACCGAAGAAACTCATTGCTTTTCATACATCCACTTAGGACCAGTATTAATTTCATCAACCATGACAATGACGAAAATATTTTAGTCAGAAACCCTGGAGAACCAGATAAACTTTGGTTTTCAAACTCAAAATCCACCTTAAACTGTAATATGGTATTCAACCATGTTTCCCCTTCCTCTTTGTACGTAGTAGTAGTTTAGTTTAATTTTGTTTTGTTTGGAATCCAGTTTGTGTGGTCTGTTTGTGTGGTTTTTTTACACCACCAGGAGGCACCCTGTCTTTGTTATGTCTCCCTGCACACCTGCAGCTCATTGGACCATTATCTGGATGAGTATTTGAGCAATGGGCTGTTAGTACCTCGACTCCAGAGTGTTTGCCAGTTTTGGGTACTCTAGCCAAGCTGAGATTAGCTGAGTCTAACCTGAGCTTTGTTTCTCTGACACTTATGTTCTTTTGTCTTTGTTCTTTGGCATGAAGCCTTCCTGTTTAACTGGATACCTGGACCTTCTCCCCCTGGAAGGAAAAAAACTGAGTTTACATTGAGCAGGGGAGAGAGTCAAGTAAGCCACCTTATGTCAAAAATGATTTATGATTTATGACCATATGTCAAAATGATTTATGACCTCTATGACATTGTGTCAAAAATGATTGATAACTTATGACCTCTGTGACCTATGAACTCTATGACCCCACACCTGAAAAACTGTTTGGCTTATGACCCTTTATGTCCCACAAACTTCCACACAGACATGCACCGACACATTTTTACTTCCTCAATGTTTTTCTTCCCATTCAAACATAAACCAGCTGTTCCGCATCATGGGTAATACAAAAAAGACAGTTCCCAAGAACCAAACCATTTGGTTGAGTAAGCATTACTTCAACTTTTCACCTGTTGCTTTACTCCCAAGCCAGCAGACACACACTCACACC
>NW_015151334.1:73230-74683 GCF_000732505.1 Cyprinodon variegatus
TCTTAAAGTATCAGAAATATAAACTCCCAGCTGGCTGGGAATTGAAATTAACATTAAATTGCAATATTTAATTGGAGTGGCTTGGTGGTCCCATTGAATATAACATTTAATGGGTGTCCCATGTTGGTGGGCCCATTGAATATAACATTTAATTGGCATCCCAGCTTGGTGGTCATCGAATATAACAGTCATTGTGCACATATATGAGAATAAAATTAGAGCCATTATTGAAAACCGTGTGAAAGCATTAATGTCACCTTTTAAAGTCAGATCTTAAAGTCACAACCTAAGAATCTAATACCAGAGGTCTAAGCTTATATGAGAAGAAAATATAACCCTTGAAATTCCTGGGGCTTCAAAATATTATAAATTCAACAAAAGCTAATAACTCCAAAATCTTAAACTAGAAATAGCCAACTTTACTTCAAAGCTCAGATGATTTAAATCTTCAAATATTAGGGTTTAAGTGCTGTTATGGATGATGCTGTAAATATGATAAACTTCATCCAATCTCAGGCACTGAATACCAGACTGTGTGAAAGTCTTCATCATGAAAGCAGCTCAGAGCACCAACAGGTGCTGCTTCACACTGATGCACGCTGGTTGTCACATAAGATCACACCACAGAGACTTTATGAGCTTCACAGTGACGGAATCAACAGATTATTATTTAACATGTCATGTGATCCTCTTCCTTTTGGGGGAATCAGACCCGCAGCATCACAGCCCCTCCACTGTATTTAACCATCAAACAAATCAGCTGAAATGCCTGGTGGACAATGTATTTTCACAGCATAATATATTTGAAGAAAAGGACGTAGTGCTAAAAAAAAAAACCTTAAACCCCATAAACCTAGATAAACAGGAAGTGGAACATCATCATGTAGGTCTGCCTCTGCGGCTTCCTCCTTCTCAGATTACAACCGGTTTTCCTCTGAACTTTTTAAGGAACATCTGCATTCTCTTGCTGTGTTGTTTGAAGATGCCCAGTGTCTGGCATGGCTGTCATATCTCACTGATATGTTTGTCAAACTTAATGAGCTTAAATCAGTGAGGGGAGGAAGTCAATTCAATTAAATTCCACTTATTTCCATAGCGCCAATTCACAACACATGTCATAACAAGACAATTCAACGCTGAGATCTTATCAGTTAAGTATGTCATGACCCCATAAAATAAAGACTAATTTGATGGACACACTGACACCTTCACCTTCAACTATTTATTATTTTCCTGAGAGTGTTAGGGTTCCAGTTTGTGGGGGTTGTTTTTGTTCTCTTTCAGTTTCTCTGTGCATCCACCAGATGGTGCCATTGGTTTCTCTGTTGGCCTGGAGGGCCTCTTCCTTCTCTCAACTACTCACACCTGCAGCTTGTTGGTCATCACCTTCTGAGGAGTATATGAGCAGCAGACTGTTGTTCCTGTTTGGCTGTGACGTCATCCTGGAAAGAAA
>NW_015151334.1:77118-85692 GCF_000732505.1 Cyprinodon variegatus
CCTCTGGGGGGAGCCTCGCTGGAAAATCAACACCGGTTGCATAGTGTACCTTTAAGAAAGATCACCAGTTAAATGGAGTGAGTTTTAAAAAAATAAATGAATTAGAGGAAAAATCATTATAATTTATATAAAAAAAAGACATTTGAGTATAAAATGACTGAGTAAATAACTTCAAACTGAACGTTTCGCTGATTTTATCCTATGTGTGTTGGTGGCATGCTGAGATCTTATCAGTTGAATCTGTCACAACAGGATCTGAACACAGAATAAATGTTTTTTCTCTGCTCTAATTCAACTGGAACTGTTAATGGTTGCAGGTTTGCTTTCATTTACACTGAAGAAAACTGCTATAGAATTGACTTTAAACAGCATAAAACAAGGATGGTTCCTATATTAAACTGTCCAGATTTATAATCAGATTTGTCCTTTTCTGCTGTAGAGCATCCAATGTTCTATCTGTGGCTCTGAGGGAACCTGTGAATATAATCAGATAAAGTTCAGAAATACTTTGACCAACCTCAGTCCCAAACAGCAGAAACCCTCTAAGAACTGAAACATGTTGAGTGTTTCTGTTCCAGTCAGAAAAACAATCAGTCTGTTCTCAGACAAACCAGTCTGTGTTCATAATGTTGGATTTCTAATGATATCCAATCATCAGATCCTTTATCCTGCTCTCCCCAGCTCACCCACAGCTTTCCTACTGGGTTTAGATCTGGAGACCGAGGTGATCCTTGAAGGTAGATTTAATATCAGATTAATCCTTTTAGTGTATATTTGACAAGTGTTTCACATCATGAAAATGTTCAAAGACCAAAGGACAACCCATTTTTTATTCCCTCAGCAGATTTTTATTTAACATGTCATGTGATCGTGTTTCCTTTGGGGGGGAATCAGGCCTGCAGCATCACAGACCCTCCACTGTATTTAACAATCAAAGAAATCAGCTGAAATGCCTGTTGGACAATGTCTTTTCACAGAATAAAAGAAGTTTTGCTTCCCATCCAGGAAGTTTTCTCAATTCAAATGTCTGGATTCGCGTTGAGTTTGAGGCTCAACCTTTGGAACACAAAGGTTCTGATAACTGAGAGTTTGTGTTCCAATGACTGGAACACAAACTCTCAGTTATCAGAACCCTTCAACACCGGGTCAAAAAAGAAGATCTTTTTGACTCACACCACCTGGAACACAAACTCTTAGTCACCAGAACCTTGCAACACCAAGCAGAACATGTCCCTACTAAAACAGAAGGAAAGCAAAAATAACAGAAACACATCAAAGATGCTCTCCAAACCTTTGGATACCCAAACTGGGCGTTTATCAAATCAGCAAGGAAATCTGAAAGACACACAACAGAAGCGGTAAGATAATTACACACAAAAATATTACAATCCCTTATGTTGCTGGAGTCTCTGAAAAACTCAAGAGGATTTTCTCCAAACACAAAATCCCAGTACATTTCAAACCAAACAAAACCTTTGAACAGAGGCTAGTGCATCCTAAAGATAAAACCCCCAGACCGAATATGAGCGGAGTGGTGTATGCTGTTTAGTGCAGCGAGGAATGCTCTGATCTGTACATTGGAGAAACCAAACAACCTCTCCACAGACGCATGATCCAACACAGTGGAGCGGCCTCCTCTGGACAAGACTCCGCAGTACATCTACACCTTATGGACAAAGGACATTCTTTTGAGGACCAGAATGTTCACATTTTGGATAAAGAAAATAGGTGGTTTGAGAGGGGCGTGAAGGAAGCCATCTATGTTGAGAGAAAAAACAACCTTAAACGAGGTGGTGGACTCAGATTCCAGCTTCCAAAAACTTACAATTCAGTTATTGAGTTGATTCCTTCCAGGTATCACCACAACCCCCACCCCATCACAGAGGAACAAAGTACCTTCTCTATTCAGCCAGGTGAACAATCGCCCCTTTAACGACCGACCTTTCACAATCATAGACAGGTTTCAGATATTACAGGAATCAAACGACCCGCTCGTCAGTTTCAATTTGCATGTTTCCAAGCAATACAAGGCCTTGTCTACATAAAGCCTCAAACTCAATGCGAATCCAGACATTTTGAATTGAGAAAGCTTCCTGGATGAGAAGCAAAACGTCTTCAAACCTTGGAAATAGGATCAGAGGAGTCATGCCCCGCTCGCTCAGCCTGTCCAAGCAGCAACAGTTTTTTTTTAGAGTGGCCCGACAAACACCATCAAAACCAGACAGCAGAGCGTCCAAAGCACTGCAGCTTCAAGACAACCCTAAACCAGAAAACCTGTACATTCAGGCAAAGTAAATTAAAATCTTAACAGGTAGCTTATCCAGTAGTGGAAACACAGCCTAACCAGGGTAAAAGTGCACCAGCAGGTGAGGAGTAGATGGAAGCAACATGCTGCAACAACCTCCAGCTGCAGCTGCCAAAACCAGCAGAGCAATGCTGCAGAAACATACGGCAGGTATAGCACCAAAGCCCAACCACAGATTGCACAAGTGGCACTTACGATTTTAGATGAGCAGATCAAGCTAACCAGCCACTTAGACAGCCGACATGTAGGGGAAACAAAGACACATGCACCTCACAGAGGCGAAAAATGGCAAACTGTGTTTGAGTCTTGCTGACTAGATCCTACGGCATGACCAAGAGATCGTGGCAGGTTATGGGCATTCCAATGCTGGCCAGCCCTCGAAAGTGTAATAATAATAAAATGTAAAGCGCACATGAGGAGCAGTGAGTTTACAGTGAAAGGAAACAACGCAGCAGACAAAGCCACCAACCAGGCATCCAGGTGCCAGGCCGCTGTAATAGCAAGAGTGGAATCTTTGCTCTTTGGGCACAAAGAGGCACTACAGAAAGTGATAAAGGTTTNGGGCCACATAAAATGACATGGCGGGCCACATCTGGCCCGCGGGCCTTGAGTTTGACACATGTGATTTAGAGGATGTTTGGCTCAACCTGCTGCTGTGAAGCAGGATTCTCCACCATGAACAGAATTAGAAATAAATATGGATCCAGGCTCAAAATGAGCTCCTTGATATGTGCTTTAGAATGGCTTTGTCTCCATTCAAACCCAGGTTTAATGCCTTGCAGGGCAGCATAAAGCCCACTGCGAACATTAAGACAGAAAAAAGAAAGAAAAAACAAACGGTCAGTTCAGGTGTTTTATAAAATATGGGAATCAGGAAATTGTCTATATACTGTACCAAAAGACTGTTGTTCCCTACTTAAAAAAAAAACACTTTAGATTTTATTTTAAAATAGAAAAATGTCTTTCGTTTTTTATTTTTATTTTTTTTATTTAAAAAAATCTATATATAACATGAATGCATTAACACCTCATTTTATTTCAGTGTTAAAATCTGTTTAAAGTAAGATCATTAGAAATGTCTCCAGACCTTTATTCGGACCCTGCTGATCATTAATTGGTTACCCCTGCTATAAGGGTTGGGGATGATGAACCTGCAGTTACAGCATTTAAAGGCTTTTGTTAGGTTTTTGTATTAAGCTAAAAATAAGCCCAAACACAAATTTGAACGCCGTACATTTATTGATTGCTTTCATATTGCTGAGAATGCAACAGTAACAAAATAAAAATATTATAATGTACATATAGACTGGTTCCTTTAAGAAGGGGGATGCCATCCCCCCTCAACTGGAGTACTGCTCATACCAGTAATATTGATCAGCATTAGCTTCATCTTCAGGTAACATCTGCACAACATTGTTATTTAACAGTATGAACTCTTCATGCAGCTTGTAAAAACTTTGCAGTGTTTCTGATTCTACTTGATCAACATGCTCTTCATTGCCCTTCATACTGTCTGTATCCTTCATTTTAGCTGTAATCTGAGAAATTTTTGCTCCTCTTTGTCCAATAAGCCTGTGTAGTTTCTTTTCAAGTGCCCTTTGAGTCTACTTTGGCTCCCCCTTGTGGTCACCTGCATGTGGTGCGTCTGGTGCACCCAAAAGCAATTGCTCATTTTCCTTTTCTTCTTCTTTTTTTAACTTCAATCCGTCACTCCAAACAAATTTGGGAACATCCACAAGAAGCCTCCATGAAGAACTTTTATCCAGTAAGACCGAGAGGTTCTGCAATTAATTCATTGGGCTTTATCATTAGCGTTTGCAGCACTTCTACTCACTGTGCACCTACAGGCCTGTGAAAGGGCTCCTTTTTAGATTCCTTCTTTATTTTGGATGTCCTTTCCTTGGAGGTTATATTCAATTTTGACGAATTTTACGGCAACAGATCCAATATCTGTGTCATTCTAATTGCCCTTCTGGATAAGTAAAGAACACGTGAAAAACCATGAAGTTTATCCAACAAATATGTCAAACAAAATATTCACAGTACAATTTATTTCCTTTAAAAAAAACAAAAAAAAACCCCCAAAAAATTGTATACAAAGTCAAAAACTGTGTAACTTTTTGCTGCGCAACCCTCCTGCAGTCTATATCCATTTACGGAAAAAAAACTAAAAACAGGAAAAAGGCCTTTTAACATAGAAGTAAACTTCGCAATAAAACAGAATTGTACTGAGGTTAACCTTACAACAAATGACAAAATTACAGAAAAAATGGCATCACACAAAAATTCTAAAAAGTACTATAACCAAAATATTTATTTTTTATGGCTCTAACAAGAATGATTGTTTTGTCCCCAAAATCAGATAATTACATATTATCCACTTAAAATAAAATATAGATTTTTTTTTCTTGTTTTTAAATGTGAATCATCTCATTCCATTAGTAAATTGTCTCACCATCCTGCAAATAAAAGGTAAAATACACATTAAAAAAAAGAATAATTGACTTAAATTTCAAATTTTTACCGTATACTTTCAGCACAGGTGCCAGCGTCAGGTCTAGGGGGGCACTGGCCCCATATGGCCACCGTGTAGAACCACCAATGGGCAGGATAGTTCTATAATTTACAGTGCTGTCAACTCTCACCCATTGGAGTCAGACTCACCCATCTCAGTGTCTTCACACACTCTTACTCCATATTCCCAATTTCTCACACTAAAAAATGACAGACATTAAAACTCAGCTCAGTCTAGTTTAACAATCTCCCTTTGGAATTTAGGAGTAAATAAACCAACACAAATATTTTAATTCTTAAAGCTTCCAGGTTTGTCTCTAGGTCCACAAAAAGAAAAAGAACCATTGCAATTTATTTTTCAAAAGATCAACCACCCAAGAAAAGACCAACTACATTCAGAGAGGATGTGCAGAACAGCTCAGTTACAGTATCCTGGATTCATAGTGGAGAAACCACAGGGATGTTCTTCTTTTATTATTACTTATCATATTCATTTATCTTTACTTTGTTACAATGAATATGTTTAAAAACTTTACTTCCATCACACCTTCCAAACTGAAACAACCAGAGAAGTGCTTTCTCCTGTCATGGTGAGTTTTAATAAAATCTACAGAAGGTCTGAATTGTTGAGCCGTTTTGTCAATTGTAAGAAAAACTAATAACAAATTGAATGACGCTTTTAATCCTTAGCCTATTACCAAATATTCATAGACAGTGTAGTTTGCATAGGTGTCAATTGTCCTGGTTGCTGTATTATTAGTTCCCCATTGTTTAATTTACTTGAACTGCAGAGAATAATTACTGAACAAAGTTGTGAAATTCTTAGTTTAAAGTGTATTTAAGATGCAAGTATTTTAGTAGGGACTATTCTGCTTTACATCAATTCTCTAAAAATAACCAGAATGTAGAAAATAATGTATATTGTGAGCAAAATGCTCCACATAGCTACCGACCACTTATTGTTACTCAGTAACATTTACTGTTTTATAAAAATTCCACATTTTGTCACTTTATTTCATTTAAATTCTCTGGAAACCTCCAACCTTTAGCTGCTCCTACCCTCATCTAACCCTGACAGGGTTTCCTGTCCAAACTATTTCAAAATCTCACCTCAAGGTGTGGTGAAAAGTTGGCAGTCCTGAAATTAAGATTTAAACTCCTCCTTCTCCTGGGAAGTTTGGTTTAAAGCAGCAACGCTTCCTAAAATCCTCCATTCTTTGTGTGTAAACCCAGAGAAGCAGATTTTTCTCCTCTCAGAGCTTCTTCCAGCTGCTTTGTTCCGATCATGGCTTTCAACGAGTGCTCCTGTTCCAACCAGGTGAGTGATGGACTTTGTTTTCTTTACTCTGAGGCTCAGGTTGGGAGCTGCTCTCACTGTTACCGTTAGAAACCCAACCTGCTGCAGGTATTCACTTCACATCTGGGCTGAAAGGATTCTAACGGTCATTCCTGTCAAACTGATCCAGGCGGTTTAATCAGAGATGTTGCTTCTTGCAGCACCAAAGTTTTTCTGTTATTTTTTCTTTTTTCTTTATGGCCTTTTCCTATTTCTAATTTGACACAGATGGTCTGAGAAGGCCTATCTATTTATTTTTTATTCTAATTGTTTCCGCTTCAACTCTTGGTCCTTTGCCGACTTCTGTACAGACTTCTTTTATTTCTTGTTTATTTGCGGCACTATAGAGACTTTAATCTATTCTAGACAGAAAGGAAATGGATTAAAGCTTCAGAGTTTTTCAGGTTCAGATTTTCTGTTTTATTTTTTTTGTTATTTGTTGTATAGTTTTCTTGTATTTTTGGACTTAAACATCCTGTGGTGCAAAAGGATAAATAATGAATTAAACTAATTTCCATTATACCTATCATGCAATTAATCATATAATCTTATCATATAATTATTTTTTACAAAAATAATAAATATGAAAAATATAACTGCGGATGTCTGGGGGACAGTGATTCGCCTGCATGTTATGAATGCTGGCGTATCATAAAGAATAAATTATGAACAGTTTAGTTTGTGCCTTCAAGTCGTTGCCCATAGGAAGACGTTACTTGGATATAACCTAACGGAATATCTTCAGAACAGCTCTAAATGACACAAAACTCATATGGATGAGTAGTACATGTAATAACGTAAAATCAAGGGCCCAATGTAAAAAAAAAAACGGTGTTCCCCTTTAAATGAAATATCCTCCTAATTTCTTTCCAACCAGTTTGCAGTTTTATAAATAAAACTTTATTTATAAAAGCATTTTAAATTTTCAACAAAGGCTGACTGACAGAAGAGACACAGAAAATTTCTATTTCATTCTCGACTGTGGTGATTAAACAAATCAGTTTTTTGGAAACAGGACAAATCCTCAGGCTGACTGAAGGTTATTCTCTGCTCTGCTCTTCATGATTCCATCCAAACACTGGCTCATCTGTACTCTCTTATCCCTATTTGCACAGGCTCTTCCATATAAGAACCTCATCAGTTGTGGATTGCAGCCAGGCAGAACCATCACCATTAAAGGAGTCTTCCACCCCAAAGGCAATCGGTAAAGAAAAAAAAAAACTACCTTTATTTCATTTCATGTACAGATCAAACCTTAACAGCAGAGGTTTAGGAATTGAAAGTTGAAGTACATCCTATAAAAGTCATACAGTGTTAGCCAGGTTATGATTGTCATGATATCTGGAGATCCTGGCATAATGTCCCTCTGATTCGATGGAAGCTAGGCAGATCACTTTATTGTTAGAAGCAGAAAACATATTTTGTAAATTTAAAGGTAATGCATTTTTTTTTGCAAAAAAAATATATGTATTTAATTTAAGAAAAAAATGTAAACAGTTCCTTACATATTTTATGTTTTCAATGTAATATATTTCAAATTTATTACAGATTTTTTTATTTTTTTTTATTTTTTCAAATTTAGGTATATATTTTTTTTATTTTAAAAATTGCAGCTTAGATTCTTTTCAGTTAAGACCACTTCAAAACGCTTGCTTTTGACACACATATTAACCAATAAAAATGTTAATGCTGACGTCAATGCAGATCAATACAAATGATTCTTCAGTCCTCCAGAGAAAAATCTGCCCCAGAATTGAAGAAAATGTGATCAGTAAAATGCAATTTGAAAAGAATTACATTTTTAAAACCCCAAAAAAGAATTTAAAACATGAAAATTCAAATTCAGCAAAAGTGAAACTTTCAGTGAACAGAAAATAAATAAAGAGACTTTCACCAGTCAAACACAGGAGAAAGATTAGCAGAAATGTGTCATGTTTGGTTTAAGGTTCCTAACCCACATGCAGAACACATGGAAACAGGAGAAAAGTTCAAAGGTTTATTGAATAAACACAGTGTCAATAAAGAACTGATCCAAGGGATAATCAGATCCAGGACTGGTCACAACTGGGTTCACTGCGGAGGGGGACAGAGGGGTTAGCTGATGTCCAGGTAATTTGCAGGATGTGAGAGTGCAGGTCTGTACCTGTTCTGAAGTTTGAGCAGAGCGGCAGAGGGGGGGAACCAGGAGGGTCCAGAGGCTGTCGGCAGGCTGAGGGCTTGGCGGAGGCAGAGCTTGGTTTGAGTGCTTGCAGATCACAGGTTTGAGTTTCCCTTTCAGATTCTTCAGAGAGCGGGCAGGCAGGTCTTTGACTGGTTTGATTCTCCAGGGTTCTTCAGAGATCAGATAGACAGATTTCCAACAGAGAAACTCTTCAGGGTTTCTGGTTTCAGACAGGATCAACCTGGGAAGCAGAGAGGA
>NW_015151334.1:86040-87854 GCF_000732505.1 Cyprinodon variegatus
ATACTAGTCTCCTGATGAGCAAACGAGCAACAGGTGGTGCAATCAGCTCCAGCTCCAGGAGACCTAGAACGCCCTCTGGTGGAGAAAAGTGGACAGACCTCCAGATCCCAACAAAATGGTTAAGTAGGAGAAGAAAAAGATTATGGTTTATAGGATCAAAAAATGCAGCAAAAAAGTTTAGACAACAAAACAGGAATAAGATTTCACAATAAAGGGTTTACCTCCACATTTGAAGATGCAAAAATATAATATGATAATAGAACATATATTGGGAATGTCTGAGAATTCATTATGGTGATGAAGAAGAAAAGTTTAACATAATAGGCTCATTATAATATAATTCAATTTATTGTAATTACACTGTCACAAGTACAGAGCAATGAAATGAATTCTATGCATTTAACCCATCACCTTAGGGAGCAGTGGGCTGTCATTGTGCCATTATCCTTATTAATTAATAAAATACCATAAGTTATTTATTTTACCGTATAGTGGATTATATACACATATTAAACATACTAAACTACCATTGGTCATATTACATACCACTTGGAACGAACCCACTGACAAATGCTGCGATCATAGACTGGAATATACATTGTAATATTTGAAGTCATATTATTGTTATCCAAATAAACTTTTTTGTGTCACATATTGATTTATAAACTATTGTCCACCCCAACCTGAAATTTCACTTAAAAATACAAACATTGAAATCAAATAGGAAGAGTTTTTTGTTTTCCTTGATAGATGAGCAAAACTTTGAAAGTATTTTAAGGTTTTGGGACTTTATTTGATAAACACTAATTAAAAACAGAAAAAGAAGGATCAGTTTGTTAATTTTTCATAGACTGAATTTAGCCACTTCATAGAGGCATTAAATTTGACAAGGTGCCATTCTGTGTTGCTTTTGTCAACGATGATGAAATTATTTTTTTGACCCTCCTTTTTTTTATGACGATAACGAAAACTGACGAGCTAGACTTTGTTCCAGTGGCGGCTGGTCAATAGAGGGGTAGCTAGGGTGCTGCCTCACCCACCCAATGGCTTTGATCACGACATAAAAAAAAAAAAACAAATAAAAAAAATTAAAATATTTTGAAATATATAGATATATATTTTTAGATGTGCAAGACAAATATTTAATCTTTAATGACAAGTAAAGCTGTTTTGTTCAATGTCGGATTGGTGACATATTTCCTACCAAGGGCGCAAAATTCTTTGTCTATAGACTCATTAAAAGTTGCACATGCACAGTAGCACCTCTAGAGTGGCCAGATGTCCGGCTTTGGGCCAGACAGTCTGGATTATCATTGCACTGTCCGGCATCCGATGCAGCATCCAACCAAATGCGTATTTGTTCTCCTTTATGAGGCACAAGGCTCGAAGAGCAGATTTATTTTTCCAGTTTTGCTTGGCTGCAGCACAATATCCAATCATAGAATGTAAAAAAAGAAAAAGACATCAACTCTCTGGTCTAACAGATGATTGGCTATGAGTGATCCGGTATCAGATAAGATAAGATCAGAGTGCTCTGGAACTGTTGTAGCTAGTGGTCTGAAATTTTCTGCATTTGTGGTTGACATGATGTAGAACAAATGTAATACAAAAAGACATGGCTATTCTCCAGCATGTCTTTATTACTTCTGTTCACACGTCATGTTTGAACTGATGCAGCTTGGGCTGTGTTTTACCCCAATGTGTTTTCACCCAGTTTTTATTTATACTTTCAGAAACTAGAAGGTGTTAGCTTTCAAGTGATGTATGACATAGGTAATGTGAGCTTACACTTCTTCAGTTTTTTGCTTTTCCAT
>NW_015151334.1:88561-91570 GCF_000732505.1 Cyprinodon variegatus
AAAACTCTCAACTAAGACTAGTAAAACTCAACTAAGCTAACTACTATGTACAAAGAGGAAGGGGAAACATGGTTGAAAAACATATTACAGTTTAAGATGGATCTTGTGTTTGAAAACCAAAGTTTATCTGGAAGAATTTGGGATATGATCAAATTAGCTTTTTACTAATTTAGGGCAATTTTTATGTTTTCAGACTAATTCACAATGCAAATCCATGAGGTGAATAAAACATTATTTGGCCAAATAATGTTTTATTAAATTATTTGCTTAGTCAGGAACCAATACCCTTTAGTACTCATTCTATTCTCTCTAAATGTTATACCAATTTTGCTATTGAAGAATTAAATTAAAATAGCCATTTGATTTTTGTTATCCACTTCTAAAAGCAAAACTAAAACAGAACACAATGTCAATGTGAGAAAATCTAAAAAGTTGTAGTTTACTACTTTTTCTGAGGAAGTGATTAGGAGTCCAAGTACGTCGTTCTCAACCAGTTCCACTTTGACTGTTAGATGTGAACCAAAAAGATGGATCATGTTCGCATTCAGACCCCGAGCCTTATTTAAGGTACCATAATCCAGTAACCAAAGGGTTAAGGGCTAAAGGTTCTGTTTCTGTAAGGTTATGCTGATCTTTTCTGATCTCAACTGGCAGATGGCTCTGCAGCTCAGTTACACTTCTGTCATAAGTTCAATATTGCTGCTTATAGCAACGTTGGCCATGTTGGTTCTTACCATCACATCTGCCTTTTTAACCAAGTTTCTTACAGTCCACCCGTTCCAATGTCAACTTACCTTCTGTCCATTTGTCCATCATTGTATTTTTCTATCTTTCCATCCACTGTGTTTCTAATTCTGCTGAGTCCTGCTGATGACTGAATATTTCATTCAGATGATTTAAAACAGAGACACATTAAAAGTTGCAGCCCACCAGGCCTTAAGCTCTGCTTGTTTGACCGCAAACCTACTTCTTGCACTTGTTGACCATCTGGTCCTGTTGAGTTCAGTTCAGTAAAAAAAAGATTTCCCAACAGTTAATTTATCAACACCTCATGATGAGATGATTTGAACTAGTAAGAGTTGAATTTAAAGTTAAATCTTGTTTGTTTAAAACATTTTCTGTCTAATGTTCCATTTCCTCCCAGGTTCTACGTGAACCTCCGACACCTGCATGGAATCGCTCTGCATTATAATCCACGTTTGTGTGAGAACACGGTGGTCCGAAACTCCTTGCTGGATGGACAGTGGGGCACCGAGGAACGAGGAGGAGCCATGCCCTTCCAGAAAGGACAGCCTTTCACGGTATGAAGATATTCATTTTAAAATCCCTCACAGCTGATACACACTTGAGTACATGGTTTTTGTTTGGCTTTCTGTAGAAATCCCAAAAACATCTAAGCAGTAAACAGTTGGAATGACCTCTCTGAACCTTGTTTCTTGCAGCTGACCATCATCTGTAAGGAATGCTCTTTCCGTATTCTGGTAAACGAGATGTTTGCCCACTGCTTCACCCATCGCTTCTTTCCTCTGCATAACATCAACATCCTGGAGATTGATGGAGACATCCAGCTGACCTCAGTCAGCTTTTAAAACCCCTCTGCCCCTAGCAAAGAAAAAAATTTAAAAATGAAAAAATAACAGCGCTTATTTCAGCTTTTGTCACTGAAATGTTTAATTTCTGGAGCATGTTTTAATCCTAGTGTTTTTTGCTGCCATCTAGTGGCCAAGTTATAGAGAACAACCAAATAGATACAACCTGGATATATTTCAGTTATATAAACCTCTTTATCATCCATCCAGATTTTTTTTGTTACCAACTATACTATCTGAATTCAACTTGGTTTTAGTTTCTCATCTTGGCTAAGTTTGCTTTAGCTGGTTCATGTGAATTTACTCACTTTGTTCTTGTTCTATGACATTTTATCAGCCTCTCACTGATAGATAGATATGTTACTGTTTCAAACTGTAACTTTGATCTACCTTCACCCCCTCCATCCCCCCATGTATCTGTGCTTATTGTTACTGTCTACATCAATAAATCATGTTATGGTCTACACTATTTGTTGATTTTTTTATTGTGTTGAACTGATAAACACCTGATAACGAGTATGACTCAGATCAAAGTCATGCTGCTCTAACTAGAGCAGCATGCTTGTGCTCTTAGAAAGTTACAAGTGTCAAATCCCACTGCTTCCATTCTGGGTTCCTGAGCAAGACCCTTAACCCCAAATTACTCCCCAGGCACTGCACAGTGGCAGCCCCCTGCTCCCCAAGGGGATTGGTTAAATGCAGAGGTAAATTTCTCCAATATGAGATCAATAAAGTTAAATTATTATTAATAATCACAGTGCCACAAGTCAGTCTTACTGTAAATTGAAGTTTGCATATATCTTATGTGGGACCTAGTCATTGCTTTCGTGCCTTTTCACCACCACAGGCTGCAGCATCATAGCGGCAGCACTGATCCATCTATCCATCTCCTACCTCATTCTCCTCTCCTGAACAGAACCCCCAAAGTACTTGAGTCTTCCAGTCGAGGCAGGGACTCACCTCTGACCTGAAGGAGACAATCCACCTTTCAGAGTAGAGAACTAAGGCCTCAGACTTGGAGGAGCTGATTCTCATCTCCGGTGGTGAACTGCCCCAGTGCGAGCTGTAGATCTCAGAAGGGATCCAACAGAACCACGTCATCTAAACTAGACCCAGTTCAGCCCTTGGCTGCTCCTACAGTCTAAGTCCTCTGGTTAAACTTCAAGTCCTGAACAAATAACCCTGAGCTATTCCTGAGTCTTTAATGATGTGAGGAAACCAACCAGTGTGAATCAATCAATTATTTCCAGTGGTGTCAAAAGTACACACATTTGTTACTTAAGTAGAAGTATAGATACTGCGGTTTAAAAACAAGTTGAAGTATTAATTTGACCTCTTAACTCCAGTAAAAGTGAAAAAGTATGTGCTCCAAAAACTACTTAAAGTATGAAAGTATAAAGTAACCGTTAAACAAAAAAAA
>NW_015151334.1:93075-105934 GCF_000732505.1 Cyprinodon variegatus
ATCATCAATGGCAAATCGAAGTCTAAGAAATTCCTTAGAGGAGTAAACACCTGTAAAGATTTTGAAGTGGACTTCCTTGGGTTTAGGAGGACTGGGAAGATTTAAATAATTTGTTCTAATTTTAACTCTTTCAGACTTGGAAAAGAAATCTGATAAAAAAAAATTTGGATGTGATACAAAAGGAAACAAAATACTAGTAAAGCATTCCCTAATTTTTGAGATTTTTTGTTATCTGTGATACTGTGCCCATTAATCAGAAGTCCAGGTAGCACAGGGGTTCTGTAAACAGGGTTCAAATAAAAAACCTTTAGCTTTGCATAAAATATTTGGGGGAATAGCTCTAATAATCTTTTGAAATTCACCTTTGGTTATCTGCAAGTTATATTTCATTCTGAAGTCTTCATAAGACATAATCCCTCCATTATTTAACAAATGCATCACAGACCAAACACCTTGTTCTAGCCAATTACATGCAAAGATTGATTTATTACTCACTTCTATGTAACGGCAATTCCACAAGGGAGTATTGTGTGGGCTGTAGTTATGTTTATAAATTAATCTCCGATATATTAAAATCTGCTGGTGAAAGAAGGAAAGTTTAACGTTTTTTTTTATATCAGTCACATCTAAGAAGAAAACTAATTCCGCCCAGGTTTGAAAATATTTAACTTGAAATATGGAACCATAATTGATTTTGATTTATTAAAAAAGACAGAAGCCAATTAATTTTCAAATTGTTTAATTAAATTACCTTTTTTGATATAGTGAGTGTTTTGTTTCCATATAAAGTCAAAATTCATCCTGTTGATAGATTTGATTGCTGAATTGGGTATTCCTAATGTATATGCAGGGTAGATAGAGTCTGGAAATACTTTCCATTTTGGTTATAACAAATCTTCCCAGAATAGATAAATCTCTGTGTGCCCATTTATTTAAATGAGTTTTACATTTTTTAAGTTTCTCCCAAATATTCAAATTTTCTAAGTCAGATTTTTTTTTTTTTATTTATATGCACACCCAGATATTTAACACTGGATTTTATAGGAATATCAAAAGCAGTAGATATTGGACAGTTTTTTAGAGGCAAAATTTCACATTTCTTTAAATTTAATTTAAGTCCTGAAGGCTTTGAGAATGTTTTAATCAATTTAAGGATTTTGGGAATTTCATTCAAGTTATTTAAGAAGATGGTTGTGTCATCTGCTAGATGACTAATAGAAAACTCTTTGCCTTCCACCGATAATTTACCAAACTGAGCGTTTTTAATTGATATGGAAAGCATTTCTGCAGCAGCAATATATAGCAGAGGAGAAATTGGACAACCTTGTTTTATACTTTTGTTGATGCTAAATCTTTGTGAGGTACCATGTTGAAGATCCACTGAATGCTTGTATCTTTATAAAATGTTTTAATTACATTAATAAATTTAATTCCAAACCCAAATAAACCTAAGGCTTTGAACGTAAATTCATGTTCTATCATATCAAAGGCTTTATAAAAGTCTAAAAATAATACAAAGCCTTCATTCTCAATTAAATGGTTATAGTCAATTAAGTCCAGAATAAGGCGGATGTTATTATGTATAGAGCGACCTTTTATAAATCCAGATTGACTGTCTAAAATAATTTGGGATATGCCTGATTTTAACCTGTTTGCAAAAATGTGGGTCAAATTCTTGTAATCATTATTAAATAGTGTTATCGGTATTAAATTATCAAGAAGTGTTGGATCTTTTCCAGGTTTGGGAATGAGCGTGATGACACCTTGTTTCATTGTGTGGGTTAATCAGCCGTTTTCTAATAGTTCTGTAAGCATTCCAAACACAAGGGTTCTCATGTGATCCCAAAAATGTTTATAAAAATGACTTGTTAGACCATCACAGCCTGGAGCTTTGTCCTTGGATAAAGCACCCAAAGCTTTATCCAATTCCTCTATGGTAATGTCTGCTTCACATATCTGCTTAAAATTGTCATCAATTTTTGGAATCAAGTGTTGAATAAAATGATAGAATGCTTCTGCCATGGAGTTATTATATGCAGAAGTATATAAATTGCTATAAAAAGTAAAAATTTCTTTGGATATTAATTTCGAGTCAGGGCATGGTTCATTATTAATTTGCAAGTATTTTATTGCATTTCCAGGAAGATGGCGAACCGGAAAGCCAGATTCCTTTAAGCTTGATACATTAATCCCAATCTGATTGTTAAGACCTCTGTTTTTGAGCACCAAAAGATTACTGAACCTACCTATATATTTTATTTCTTTGTAGTTTATTTGTTTTTACAATCTTTCAGCCAACAAAAGATATGAAAAGAGAAAAGGCCGATACTGTGGCTAAGCTAGCGGTAACCACCAAGATGTGCTCTCCTATCGCTGACCACGAGTATGCGAGTATGTATCAGTTGGATCAGTTGGATCAGGAACCGCCACAGATGCAATCAGAGTGAAGCAAGGACCTGGACGAAGACTCGTTGATGTCAGAGCTATCCATTGTCTGCGATATTCAGAGAGATGTAGATCAATTCGGGTTGCCAGGTCCTCCAGCTGTTTCAGAGTCTGAGGATAGTCACAGGTGGAAAGTTCATCCTTTATCCTCTCATTAAGACAGGAAATAAACACGTCCATGAGGACGTCCTCATTCCAGGAACTCTCTGAAGATAACAGTGGGAAGTCTATAATGTCTAAGTGACAAAGCTTCTCTACTGGAAATAACTGGGCATAAACTTGGATTAGTTCCTTGAGAAAAAGAGTTAAATATACTAAGATTGTTCTGCCATTTAGCAGTTCCCCACAGCTTTGCTCTACCAGCTAGTGGGCTAGAAGTGAGATAACCTAGGCCACCTTGGACCTATTAGAAGGGTACTCCGAAGGCTGAAGCTCGAAATGCAGTTTTGGGGAAATACACATATGTTTACAAAAGCGCGGCACTGACCAGGATCACCATTCAACCGTTCAGGGGGTGAAAGGGGGCTCCTGACCAACAAGTCTGAAAGTAGATGACGAAGACATGACGTAGACATGGAAGCTGTTGTGGACGAAAGCATGGGAGAGAGAGTAGCCAGACAGTGCAAGTGTGTTAGAAACTCCCAATTGCCTAATTCAAGCGGGGAAATAGAATTTTCAGGAGCCCCCTTTCACCCCCTGAATGCCACTGGCTGTCCGCCGATGGGTCCATGTATGGCCAGATCATTCTGTCATGCTCAGAACAAAAGGACCCAGTTTTCAAGGAAGAGAGACAGTTAGGATTCACAAAATCTTTATTTAAGATGGACCTGTAGAGAACAGCAATGGTGTTTAAGGTAGGAACCTCTGCAGGAGGAGTACACAGGTTAGTGACCACATCTATCTGGCAGAGGATGATAATGAATGTGTGAGTCACTAACCTGGTCTTAAAATCCAGTCCATACCATAGAGGAAGAGGTTGGTTCCAGCCGGTCAGCTGCCAACAAGGACCAGATTCAGTTTACAGGAAGTGTGCAGCAGGAGTCGGGGGACAGGTCAGGCAAACAGATCAGAACAGGGATGGGCAGGCTCAGAGGTCCAGAGGCAGAACAGGTCAGCATCAGGCAATCAGAAAAACTCAGGTACGCTAGAGAACTCTCATCAAAGGCCTGAATAATCTGGCACTGATGACTGGTTAAAGGCTGGTTAAATAGAGGCGGAAGCAGGTGGATCAAAAACGGTAATAAGAACTGGCCGGAGCTAAGCAGGGGGATGAAATGAGTAATCAGGCCAGGCATCAGCACCAAGTGTCAAGGCTCAGAACAAATGACCCAGAATTCAAAGCAAACAGATCAGCAGACTTCTCAAAGGCATTTAGTAAGAAACGTATCTGCAGCTAGAGCGTTTAAACCCGGAATCTCTGCAAAGGGAAAACTGACTGATCTGATGGAGGATGATTGCGAATGCTTGAGTCGCTGACCTGTTCTTAGAGTTCAGTCTGTGCCCAGAGGAAGGAGGTGATTCCAGCCGAATGGCTGCCAACAGCACATGGCGAATGCCACCCAGAGAGTTCCAGGAATTGAAGCCTTGAAGACTGCAGAACTGGATGATTAGCAGATCTAAGCAGATGAAGGAAGGCAGGACTTTCAGGATGACAAAGCCAAAGCTGGTGTCTAAGAGGTTCACAGGAGTCCAGACCAGAAGATTAGAGATCCGAAGAGATGCTGAAGGGATATCCAGGTCAAAGTCAGGAGGCACAATCCAGATTCAGTCCACGGTTGGAATCCAGCAGGAGTTCGAAGACAGGTCAGGCAAACAGATCGGAACAGGAACAGGCAGGTTCAAAGGTCCGAAGACAAAATGGGTCAGGATCAGGCAATCAGAACACAAACAAGTATGCTAGACAACTCTCACCAAAGGCTTGCATAATCTGGCACTGATGACTGGGAGCAAGAAGTTAAAAGAGAGACTAGAGCAGGTGACACAGATGAGGGGTGATGAGAAACTGGTTAAAGCTAGACAGGTGAATGGAATGAATCATTAAGCCAGTCATCAGCACCAAGATCATGACAGAAATATAGAAATGAATGATCAAAAGCACTAATAAATAAATGTAAAAATATGAGAATAAATTAATTAATACATTAATGAATAAATACATTAATATATAAATGAGTATATGGTTTCAAAAAGGATCCAATTATTCATACTCAATAATTTTAATATTCTTATTCATTTCTGCATCTCTCCTCAGTTATGTCCGTTTTGGTTCTCCGTAAATTTTGGGCATCATCAGAGAAAAAACCTAAAGTCCCTGAGCTCCATCACAGAGGCAACGTAAGGTACAATCAGAGAGCTGTAAAGCTTAATCATCAGCAGCAGAGATTTGGGAGCAGAGTGAACTCTGTGTCATTGGTCCTGTCTTCTTTTTTTTTTTTTTTTTTTTTTACTTCCTAATTTTTATTCTTCATTCTGATAAACCTGGAAACAAAAGCTTCAGCTTGTTTCTTTTAAAGCCTTTTTGGAAACATAATAATTTTCATAAAACTAATTCAACACCTGAAGACTAATCTTGCAGCAGGTTGCTTTGCTGATGTGGTGTGGTAAAGAGTAGAAGACATGTAAAGAGAAAATTACAAACACATCATGTGATACGAACATAAAGGTGTTGCAGTAAAATGAGGCTGGTTACACAATAACAAGACTGTTTGGATGATAAACTTTACAACCTGCAGACTGGGCTGCAGGTTTTTACAAGTACGTTTTATTTCTCACAGAAATGAAACCATGAAGAATACTTCATAAACATTTAAAATACATCCTGACCATAGAATATCAATAAAAAGCTCTGATAACCTTGTTATCAGAACCTTGTTCTGTTCTGTGATGATCTGCTTGTTTGATTTCAGTGCATTACAACTTGGAAATGTAGATTAGAAACCCTCCTCCTACTTCTGGAAAACTGAAACCTAAAGCTGCTTTAAAGCAGTAACTGCTTCCTACAATCATGCATTTTGTGTCAAAGTCCAGAGACGACAGCTGCTTTGTTCCATCATGGCTTTCAACCAGCCTCCCTTTTACAACCCGGTGAGTGGACTCAGGTTCTGGTTCTGTTTGTTATTCTGAGGCTCAGTCTGGGAGCAGCTTACACTGTTTTATGTTACCGTTACTAAAACCAATTTGCACCTGCTGAGTTCTGCTTCGCATCTGGGCCAATATGCCTTTAATTAGCTGTTCAGGCTGTAAAACTGATGAAGGCGGTTTTATCAGAAATGTTGCTTCTTGCAGGACCAACGTTTTTTGTTGGTTTTTTGCATTTTTTTCCTCACCTCTAATCTGACATAGACGACTGAAGTCAAGCCAGCCTCTATTTTGAAAGGGACCATCACACCAGCCCTCTCTAAGTTTTTATAGGTCACACATACACCATGAATGGCAGTAACAATAGTTTGGACTTTTCAAAATACAAGCGACATGTTTGACATCCATTTACTGGAGTCAGTTTTCATTTATACTCCTCTGGTTTTGAAATTATTTCTCATGTAATTCTGTGAAAATGGATATGATTTAAGTGGCATTTTTGCTCTTTATTTTAGTCACTGTTGTATGTAGTTCGATTGTTTTTATATCAGAATACCTACTTACAGTACTGTAGCTCAGCTTCCATGGATTTTAAATAAAAAAAAGTGTCTCCCGTTAATATTAACCAGTGATAGTAGAAGACTCGTAATTGCTGCTTAGCAAAGGTCATCAAGATCTGATGCTGAGTTTCAAAATTAAAGCCTCTCAAAATCGAAACATTTTCTAAATTTCTAGCCTTAGGTAAAATAAATTAGTATTCTGAAATATTGAATAAACAATGTAAAAAAAATAACTAAAATAAAAGAAACATTAAAATCATTCTCATATATTCATATTCACAGGAGAACGTAAGAAATACATTTTAGACCAGATGGCTATAAATGATCACTGACTCAAGTTGATAAAAGTTAAACATGTTGCTTTTATTTTGAAAGGTCCAAGCCAGCGTTGCTACCATACTACATGGTGTATGCCTCACCTATAACCCAGTGAGGGCTGGCTTGACTTCCTTCATACATTTATTGAAGATGTATTTTGGCTGTTATCCTTTTTTTTCAGTTCTTGATCTTCTCTGAACTTTTCTGACCTTTTTATGGATGTCTTTTATTTCCTGTTTCTTTCTCTTTTTTTTTTAGCACTAGACACTTTTTATATAGGCTGACTTTATATGAGTTGAAGCTTCAGTTTTTCATATTTGGATTTTGTAATTTTTGGGTTGGTGAGTGCTCACAAGAACCAGCTCCACTGTATGGACCATCAAGAGGTCAAGAACAGATAGAAACCTGGACTGATATCACCCTTACAAGAAGAACACATGGAGAATAAGTCGTGATGATTTAGTTAAAAAATCAGTTTTTTTTTGTGTGTCAGAAATCTGTTTTCATATTTTAGAAACTGTTTTTCTTGCTTATTCAGTCCAAGAATATCCTAAAAGCAGCTTCAGAAACCCAGAGTCAGGTCCATAGTCTGTAGGAAATAAAAAAAAATAAAACCTGACACCTGACTGGTGAAGCTTTCATCTCTCATTTTATGACATATCATGTTTTTTATGGTTGATAACATTAATTAATCCCCTAACTTTCCTAAATAGCTCAGAAGGAGGGATTTATCCAGCTAAATCGGATAATTTTGTATTGTTTTCTCAGGATACAGATTTTGTTTGACCTCAACACAAACGTTAAAAGTTTAAATTAATTGTAAAGAAAAGTTAAAATTAGCTGGCATTTAAAACTGTGAAGAAATAGTCAGACGGGTCAAATTTAACATCGCTGTCTGCCTCTAGAGAGAAATGTTTAGGGGAACTCAGAGAAGTTTGTTCATTTATTAGTTTTGTTTTTTGTACGTGGAGTCAAACATCCCCAGAGTTTAAAGGATAAAAGAAATGATGTCTGTATGATAAAACTATATGTTATACATTTTTTTTTATTATTATTATTACAACTTCTAGTAGACAAAATTACAAACAGGGAGAGGCACTTATCTTACAAAAGATTAACAACAAGATCAGATAAAGCTTAATAAGGCAATCCAAGTATAACAATTGTAATTAATAATTTACAGGTTAAACATGGACCTGATTTATATTTTTACATCATCACAAATAATGCCAATTATGGGACTTTCTTTTATACAATTCATATATGAGGAACATATTTTAGTTATTTTTAAAACTAAGTTCACTAGACCTAAGAAAGTAGAGATCAGCCCGGCCCTGAAGTCACTGGCTCCCTGTAGCTCAGAGATAGACTCTAAAATCCATTAGTCTATAAATCACTAAATAGATCAGCACATCAATACGCAACAGATTTGCTGTCAGTGTGTTGACCTCACAGACCACTCAGGTCTTGTAGCTCCAGCCTACTCTGGACACCATGCTGGTGAAGATGTTGTCATTCAGGTCATAGTCATTCCAAAAAAGTAAAAAAAAAACAATCCACTGGACTCGGTTTCCAAGTTTGAAGATGTTTCGCTTCCCATCCAAGAAGCGTTTTTAATTCATAATGTCAGCCTTAAGGCCTGGTTATCCTCCAGCAGCAGTGTGTCACAGTGAGCTTGTGTCAGATATTTTTGATTTATGCCCAATTTTGAAGCGTGGGCTGCGCAATGTTATTCCACGCCACAACACAAGAGGGGCAATCAGAAACTAGCTGTGGGTCTAGATACGGCCGAGGCTGTGAGGAAGTGGGGGCAAGTTTGTGCGACAACAGAGAGTCCAACAAAGAGTCTAGCTGGTCCAACTTCAAGAGTCGTTTTCCACAATGGCGGTCATACAAACAAAACAAGCCGGTAAGGTACCGAACAGGAAATACGCACAGTGTAGAGCGGATGTAGATTTGACCAATCAGAGGCCTCCTGTCACCTACAATTTTGGAGAGGTGCACCAGAGTGTCTGCGAAAGGGGCGGGGGAATATTTGCACTAACTGCAATACACACGCAGACGACCTGGTTTCTGACTAAAACAGCCTTAAGCATTGAGTTCGAAGTTTTATATAGTAAACCAAAAATTTGTTTTGGCTTAGAAAATATGCAAATTGGACCAGAAGAACAGCTCCGCCCCTTAGGAATGGGGAGACGTTTTGGGTTCTTTGTTAGCCTGCAATACCCGATACTGGGCTATGCCTCTGAAAGGGGGGTCATTACGGGCAATTCTTGGCTTTCCTGGCGAAATGTTTTGTCCCCTGTGTGGCGGTGGAAATGATAGCAGGAAGGAGTCAGTTATATGACTGAGTCCAGCCCCTCTGGTTAAGGTTGTTTTCTTATTCTTAACGTAAATGGCTTCCTTCATGCCCCTCTCAAACCACCTGTCTTCTTTGTCCAAAATGTGAACATTCTGGTCCTCACATTAGTGTCCCTTGACCTTAAGGTGGAAGGGGGTGGCAGAGTCCTGTCCAGAGGAGGTCACTCTTCTGTGTCGAGCCGTGCGTCTGTGGAGAGGTTGTTTGGTTCCTCCAATATGAAGATCAGAGGATTCCTCACTGCCCTAAAAACTGCAGACAGCACTCCAATCTTAGGTCTGGGGGTTTCGTCTTTAGGATGCACTAGTCTCTGTTTAAGGGTCAGTATCGAGTATTGCAGGCTGACAAAGAACCCAAAACAACGCCCCATTCCTAAGGGGTGGACCTGTTCTACTGATTCAGTTTGCAAGTTTTATAAGCCAAAATAAGTTTTTGGGTTAATATATAAAGCTTCAAATTCAACGCTTATTCTTACATTTTGAATTTAAAAAGCTTCCTGAATGGGAGGCAAAATGTCTTCAAAATTGGAAACCAAGTATGTAATATTATGTACATCCAGAACTAGAACCAAACGGAGAAGCAGCATTTAGTTCCTATGCTCCGCTTATCTGTAACAAACTCCTAGAAGACTTTAAAAGTGCTGAAAGCCTGAGTTCATTTGAATCAAAGTTAAGAGCTGTCTTTGACTGCTGCAGTGAAGCTCTTTATTGTGCTATCTTTAGTTTAAGGTTTTGATCCAACCATCTTATTTGTTTTTGTACCTGATTTTATCATATTTTTATCTCTACTTGCCTTTATTCTGTTTTTATTTCAGTTCTATTTTAATGTTTAATTCATGTAAAATCCTTGTACTGTATTGAGGTATATTAAGTTTCTCAGTTCAAATGAAACTGTATGTATTTTTGATTTAACAAGGGAAAAAAAAGAAATGAACTTCTTCTCATAATAATTGAAATTATGTTTAGTTTTAAAGTATCAACATTTATATTGATACTTTATTTATGTAATTATTGTTAGAATCTCCTAAAGATGAAGCACTTTGCTGCTAACTGGAGGCTGGAGTGTGAATAAGAGCTGGTTGTGAGTTTATGGTGTGAAGTTGTCGTTGAAAAGTGGTTAAAAGTAAGCAGTAAATAAGCAATTTCTTTTATTTTGGGGTAAAATGTCTCTATTTTATACTATGAACACGGCAGTTACACTGTAAACTGGAGCTTTTATGGAACAGTTATAATTACATTAAAATGTTCAAGGGGGCTTTATTGCTGCAGCTATTGCAAAAAGTTGGACGTTATTTCGACATATTTGACCAATCATTATGCAAGCTTCTGCCTGACTTTATGTTGCAGGAATGCTGAGAAACGCACAATCTCAGTTAAAGGTTATCTGTTCCCTTTTGGTGCAAAAGGGAGGATTTTTAAATCAATGAACATAGTTTTTTTTTCTTCCAATAAAGACTTTTTATTGTTTACCTCAAGAAACAGAAACAGATGTTATCTTCATCAAAGGCCTTCATGGGTAATTTCTAAATACTGCTTTCAGATTTGATCTGCTTGACAAAATGGCTGCATCGGCTGACTGGAAGGTTTTTATAAAAGCTTGGAAGTTTCGAAGTATTAAAAAGAAATATTCTCCTTTTTTTCTTTCCAAACCGGTCTGCAGCTCTATAAATAAAACTTTATTTATAAAAGCATTTTAAATTTTTAACCAAGGGTTGCTTACCGGAGGGGCTCCGGAAATTAATTAAATTTTAAGGTTTTTTACCACCCGGTTTCTTTTTTTTGGGTTGGGGGGAGGGAATTGGGGGCCGTTGTTTTGGACGGTTTTGTTTTTAAGGTTTATTACTTGCCTTGGGTTGAAGGTTTTTTTTTGAAATTGGCTTCAAGGTGGGGGGGTTGTTGGCTTTTGTTTTTTATGATCTGTGGGGAAAATTGGGCCAAAAGTAGCAACAAAGAAGAAAATGTAACCTTTGTTTTGCTCACTGTCAGACAGAAAACACAGATAAACATTTTTACTTAGATTCTGATTTGTATTTTAGAGGATTCCTTTCACCGGATCCATCCATGGAGGCCTGCAGGAGGGCAAGTCGATCATCATCAGCGGACGAGTCCTTCCTGGAGTAGACCGGTTGGTAACTTTTCAGAGAAGCAACTTCATTCTTTATTTTAAAAAATGTCTGCACCCTACGTGCCCATAGTGGCGTCATCACATATCATTCCTCCCACCAGATTCAAACAGCTTCTCTAATGTTTGTAAAAAATCTGCTGTTTTTTTGCCTAAATTTGAACAGAAATTTGAACCGTTTCTAAAACCACCATAATCGGTCCCACATTTCATAAAATCTGCTGTGTTTTTACTCCTCAGGTTCCATGTGAACTTGCAGTGTGGTTCCAGTCAAGGGACGAACATCGCCTTTCATTTCAACCCACGTTATAATGAAGGCCAGCCTTACGTGGTCACCAACACCTTCCAGTACGGTAACTGGGGCTCAGAAGAGAGGAAGCTTAGCTCGCCTCTCCCCCCTGGCTATAACTTCACCCTGCAGATCACCGTTACACGGGATTTCTACCAGGTTGGCATCATCACCCAGTTCTTAAACAAAAAAAAAAACAACAACTTGGTTTGGAAAAGAAAGTCTGCACAGATTTCCATTTATCATTGCTTCCAAAAATGTCACTGGTTGCTATGGTGATTACCTCCTCTTTCCCCGAAGAGAATAGAAGAGGGAAGTCTTAAACTGAAGGTCAATGTGTGAAAACTTTTTATAGCCAGGGAGTTAAAGGGTTAAATATCAAAGTTCTCTATTTTAAAGGATCATATATTTTCAGACTTAATCAAACCCTGACATTTTATTGGAAAATTATCTCAAAGAATCATCAAACTAAAATGTTATTGTGTGAAAACTGTTGAAAGGCCATGAAGATGATCAGCAAGTCCAGCTTCCTGGTTGCCCTTTACATTTTTAGTAATTTTTCTTTAGAGAAAGTCAAGTGGAGCTATTATTAAAAATTCCTCTTACCTTTGAATGAATCCAATAAAAGTATCACAGCTTAATGTCACAAAATAATATTCACAACACTATGAGAAGAACTAGAAGATCATTGTTAATAAAGTTTGTTCCCCACTGCTGGTAAAACAAGAAATGGTTAAAAAAAACTGATATCAGTTAATTACGATTTTATAAAACAACCTGTGGAGAAATTGCTTTTTTTTAAATCCTTCTAGGTGAGCGTAAACGGCAGCCACTTCACGGATTACAGACATCGTATCCCGTTCCAGCAGGTTGACACCATATCAGTCGCTGGAAAAGTGGAAGTTTCCTTTATATCATTTTCAAACCCTAATGTGAGTTAAAAAAAAAATCTGATTGACTGTCTGTAACAGAACGTTGAATAAGTTGGAGTTTTAGGGACTAATAGGACAAATCCTCAGACTGATTATTTTCTGCTCTGCGGGAATTTCCTCAGCAAGGTTTTCCCACCCAGCCTGGTTTTCCATCCTATCCGGGGTTTCCTCCTCAGCCTGGATTCACACCCCAGCCAGGATTTCCTCCTGCAATGCCGGTGAGTAAAAATCATCTTCAGTTCCAGTGGTTTTAATCCTCAGAGGTCTGAGTTGTCATTTATTTCCATCTGAACACCAGATCATCTGTAGTCTCTTCTCTCTATTTGCACAGGTTGTTCCATATAACAACTACATCAGTGGCGGAATCCAGCCAGGCAGAACCATCACCATTCAGGGAATCGTCCCACCCAATGCCACAAGGTAAAGAAACAGACCTTAACAGCAGAGGTTTGGTGAGAGGAAGTTGAAATACATCACTTTTCCTCCCCCTGACCCACATAAAAGGTGATACTGAATCTGTTCTTCCAGATTTATAGTGAATAGAATTTCCTGCTGAAACTTTTCATGGTCGGCTTAGTCAATTAAAGCTACAGTCCTTGTAGTACTGGCAGCTGCAGGTGACATTAGGTCAGGGGTTGGCAACCCGCGGATCCGCTGCATGAGGCCCTTTAGCACCCTTTTCAAAAAGCTTTTTTTAATTTTTGGATGGTGTGCAGGAGATCAAACAAACATTCATTATGTTTTTCAATGCTGTAAA
>NW_015151334.1:107121-110123 GCF_000732505.1 Cyprinodon variegatus
AAACATTTAATCCTGAATGCTTATTATATATTAAGGCCCAGATAGTCCTTTTTTATAGTGGTCTAATACACTTACTGCCCATGTTGCCATACGAGGCTTATATAAAACTTGACATATTTGCGGCTCCATAAACATTTGCATTTTGTTTTTTTGGTCCAATATGGCTCTGTGAACAGTTTGGGTTGCCGACCCGTGCATTAGGTGGAACCACTACATCATTGCCAAATTAAGTGTGGAAAGAGCTGAGCTGGTTATTAACTGGAACCAGTTTACATATTAAATATGCTAATTCTTGTTAAGCCTGGTAACTTAGAACCAGTAAATTAATGGAAGCTATATGTGTTAAAGGGGCTTAAGGTGACTTTAACTCCTCAAAGAAGGAATTAAACCACAATAAAATTAAACTGCATAACTCACACTATTGCGATATAGAAAAATATCTTGTATGAAAAACAATTTAATGTTTATTTTAATTTGCCAGTTAATGGCAGAACATTTAAGCAATAAACCCCCTTTGCATGTCCTCCATTCGAAATTGGTATCACCTTAGCCACTTTCCACCAAGCTTGGTAACTTCACTGTTTGCTCTACACTGGCATAACTATTAGTGAGAGTGGTTGAACAAAAGGGTGCCAAAAGTTTATAACCAAATAATTTTCACTGTTTGGCGACAACAAACTCTTATAAATAGAGGAAACATCAGAAAGATTATTATTATTATACATATTGATCCATAGCGTTCCTTGACAGTGTCGTTTCTAAGTCACCAATTTAGTGCTACTTGGTCCCAATGGAATTTCCCATTGGGAACCTACTAGCACTAAGTTGCTAACTGGTTAGCTAGATCCTTCCAACAAATCGGCCAGAACCAAACTTGCTTGTGAACCTTCCGCCACAACAATCGCGCCCCAATCCCGCCAGGCTGCTGCCTTAACATCTCACTCCGAGGGTTGATAGCTCTGCAGATCCCCTCATAAATGCCTGGCAGCCTAACATTGGCCAAAACAGCCTCCAACATCTTCTGAATTTCCCGATATGCCAGGTTGCTGTTGTTTACAACCCCAAAAGAGGGCAGAAGTGATTAGATAATTTTAAACACAAGTTGTTACATTACTGCATACAGTACAATGTAGTTGCTAGGAGTATTCATTTAAAGAAGAGTTACCTAGTGCAAAAGTAAGGGAGTAAACCGAGTATTCAAGCCAACAGTACTTGTTGTAGTGGTACATGGAAAAGGCTCGTTTATGCTTTCCAAACAATCATCAAGGAAAATCCAGAAGAATAAGCTGCTTAGGACAGCAGTGCTGTAGTACAGCTGCTAGGCAAGCTAACTGACCCCAACGACAGCTCCGCAAGATCCGATGATGAGCTAGCCGGGCAGTGCCCCCCCCCCAAAAACTCCGCCCATGAACTGAACATCAATCTCTGCCTCTTTGGATCAAACTCTTTGGTCTGTAAAGTGACATAATGCCTCCTAATGTCTCACCCCATCGCTGATGATTTGATCTTATTAGACTTTAGCTTAAAGTTTAATCCTGTTTGTTTAAAAAATGCTCTGTCTCATGTTTTGTTTCCTCCCAGGTTCCACGTGAACTTCAGCCACCAGTATGGAATCGCTCTGCATTATAATCCACGTTTCAACGAGAACACGGTGGTCCGAAACACCAAGCAGCATGGGCAGTGGGGCTCTGAGGAACGAATGGGAATAATGCCATTCCAGCGAGGACAGGCTTTCACGGTATGAAAATATTAATGTTAAAATCCCTGACGTCTGATGCACCTCTGTTCAAATAATGTGTGCATACATGGGTCAGTGGCGTTAATCTCAGTGTTTGGCTGATTCAGCGCTGGGTTCTCTACTTCCTCTGTGATGTTATTGTCTATTTGTTGAATTTTTTATATTTAAAGGCTTAACTGACCATCTATGGATTAAACATTCATTATTTCTAAGGGTCATTGAGTGATACAATTACCATTTGCTGAATTAGAGAAAAAATGTCATGCTGTCAGTTTCAATCGGTCAAATTGATTCTTGGGAAAAGTTTTTTTTCTTCACTGATTTTATAGCAGTGTGTCTTACCAAGGGATATGCATTGGTAATCAGGGGGTGAAGGCCATTAGATGACCTCAGTCCAAAAAGGACTGAACAGAATCCCAAAAAAAGTTAAAAACAAACCACTGGACTTTTTTTTTTTTTTTAAGACGTTTTACTTCCCATCCAGAAAGCTTTCTTTTTTGTTTGTGCGTCAGGCTTTCCCAGCTGAGCATGTCCCTACTTAAACAGAAGGGAAGCACAAAGAACAGAAACACATCAAAGATGCTCTGCAAACTTCCTGATACCCAAACTGGGAGTCAAATCATTAAGGAAATACAAAAAACATGCAGCAGATCATAACGGTGAGAAGATTAAACGCAAAATTATCGCCATCCCATATGTTGCTGGAGTCTCTGGAAAAAACTCAAGAGGATTTTCTCCAAAAGCAAAATCCCAGTACAATTCAAACCAAACAGACAGAGGCTGGTGCATCCTAAGGGCAAAACCTAGGATGAGCGGAGCGGCGTCTGCAGTTCAGCGCAGTGAGGAATGCACTGATCGTATTATATTGGAGAAACAAAACAACCTCTCCACAGAAGCATGGCTCAACACAGGACAGCAACTTCCTCCGAGCAAGACTGCTTTCCATCTACACGTTAAGGATAAGGGACATTCATTTGAGGACCAGAATGTTCACATTTTGGACAAAGAAGAAAGGTGGTTTGAAAGGGGTGTGAAGGAAGCCATTTATGTTTTAAAGAGAAAAACAAACCTTAAAGCCGTAGGAAAATCATATTTAAATGTCAAATCCTAATCATGTATATAAGGCTACGTTCACACTGCAGCCTGAAGTGACCCAATTCCGATTTTTTTGCCCATATGTGACCTGTATCTGATCTTTTTATGACAGTCTGAACGACACAGATCGGATTTTTTCAAATGCGACCCAGGCCACTTGGATATGTGG
>NW_015151334.1:111645-114770 GCF_000732505.1 Cyprinodon variegatus
GAGCCTGGATCCAGATTTATTTTTGATTCTGTTCATGGTGGAGAATCCTGCTTCACAGCAGCAGGTTGAGTCAAACATCCTCTAAATGTGCAGGGTCATCTTTGAGCACCATTTCACTCTTCTGGCACCAATTCACTACAGTTCTTCCAGCAGTCCACACTTTCTCTGCTCTCTTTTTCTCATCTTCTTCTCCTTCTTTCCCATCGTCCGGCTTGCCACAGGTTTGCCTGCTGTGTCTAAAAGTAGCAGCAGCAGTGACCCAGACTGACAGCAGCTCATTGGCTAATATGCATAATGTTCAGCCTGGTGCCGGTCATTCCGGAGGGCTTTGCCGTACAAACAGGAGAAGCAGCGCAAGTGAAGTTAGACTCTGGCCTTGGACAACATGTGGTCATTTTTAAATGTTTTAAATCAGGTTGGGTCCGGATTAGCCAGCATGAAGGTCCAGATCCGGACCACAGTCCACTAATCCGTGACCTATTGTACTAATTCCACTAATTCATCCTTAATCAGAGCCTCACTGGTATTTGCAAGAGAGGTAATGCCCATAAAATGGGAAGCAAAATTAACTTTATGTTTTTAAATATAAAGACTTAATCAACTATCTCAGTTCTTGTCTAATTGGCGCCTATCTAACCATGCTGCATGGAGGAGCATATCAATTCAAGTTTATTTATATAGCGCCAATTAACAACACGTGTCAGCTCAAGGCACTTTACAGTTCACCATATTGCGTCACATTTATGTCAAAAGCTCAGAGGGACACTTTCACGCATGAGTTCATCAACCATGGGGCAGAAAAACATCCCACACCCATGAGGAACTATAGCTTCGGGTTCCAACTCATGCTCAGGATCTCACCACTCGCGTTGTTCTACTGGTACACCAGTTCCGGTGAAGACGATGGCTGGAGGTGGGACAGGGGTACAGGTCTCTGCAACATTTGCGGTACGTTGGTTAAGCTGTTCTTCCTGAAAAAGCATTAATATTTTTCTGTCTGGTGACAGCAGCGTTTTCAATGCTCAGAAACCAGGTTGTCTGCATGTTTGTTGCAGTTAAGGCAGAAATGCCTCTCCTCTCCGCAGACATACTGGTGCAACTCCTCAAAAATTGTAGGTGACCTCAGACAGATAGCGTCACAGAGAGGAGAGAAAGGAGGCCTCTAATTGGTCAACACTGTGCGCATTGGCTGTTTGGTACCTGNCTTATTGCGATTAACCCTTCATAGTTAAGGGTTAGTGGTTAGGGCGCGGTTTGGGATTCAGCCTGAACCTGTCCTTCAATTCAGGACTTTTACAGCACAACCAGCAAGAGGCATTTTAGCACTATTTAAAACATCCTGGTTACATCATAAACTGAAATTGGAGAAAAAAATGTTTCAAAAACCAGCAGCTCTTCTAGTCATACAGTCCAGTAATGTCACCAAACATTTCCAGGAACGGCTCTTATGTGGATTTAAAAATACATAAAAATGAATAATCAAAGAAATATGTACTGCAGCGTATCGTTAATCGGGTTAGAATTCGGTGGAAACGAGGCATCGGTCTAGTTCAGCTGATGGATGGCCAAGGTGTAAGGACACAGGACAAAAGAAAGGACATAGCATCTAGGAGAGTGGATAAAAATACCTTATTTTTGCTTATTCACACCTGGAAAAAGCTGGAATATCAGGTTCCTCTGGTGTTTAGCATCTGACCTTGAAGTGGACCTTACCTTCTGGAAACATCACCTAGAATACAGTATGTAGAACCTTTCAGTAGAGAAGTGAGATGCTGGAATATATCGTCAGCTCTAGAAACTTGAGGCCTGTTCAGAAGTCTGAGCTTTTAAACAGGCAGAACATCTATATCTGGACAAACAGAAACAGGTTTTACAGTAAGACATTCAGTGGTTTTATTCAGCAGCAGCAGAACCAAAGTCCAGCCACTGATTTTTCAAACAGCAGCCGGGTCCATTCAGAGCAGAAAACACAAACTTCAGAACCAATTCTGACTTCATTACAGAGGAAACGACTCTGAGAACTTATGGTCCATATTCTCATACAGTGAAGATCAGGTTCTGCTTATGTGGTTTAGCTGATCCGAAGAGTTTAGTGTTGATCCCTTTTCTCTGGTCCAGACTCTTTAAGAATCTGATCAAGTTCTTCTGACTTTGTATAGCAATATGAGTTCCTATGAAATAAAGAAAGTCTGTTTAACTCTTTCCTGCTTTATGCCTGACTGACCCGGGTCCATCAGCTGCAGCTGTCTTCCTCTGTCCTCCTGCAGGTCCAACTGGACCAGGATGAATCCTTCCTGCTGCTTCTGTGTCCCTCAGAGAGAACCGGCTGAAATGATTGGAACCGTTTCACAGTGATTAATAAAACCTGTCTCCTGGTCTCATTTCATCAGACTCAGCCGGAGAGGCCGGGAACATGAATGATTCCCAGAACAGAACCGCCTGTCTGTCTGCAGTGAGCTCCACTTCACCATCAGAGCCGATAAATAATTTTCCCACAAACTAAAACATCAACAGAAAACAAACATGAATCTTCTCAGGTTTGGTCCAACTCTAATTATTTAAAAACGTCCATCCTAACTGTTACTATGGTAACAGGGACGGCCCATATTCCCTTCCTGTCAGTCAGCGCATGCCTGGCTGTTTTTATCTCCTTCATCCTCTTCCTCCTCGCCTCCTCGGACGAACTGCCTCCTGAGTTTCTCCGGGTCATTAGATGCCATGTTGCTAAAGTCCCTGAAGATGTCCTGAAACGTCTCGTCATCACCTGAGGGACAGAGACATATGAGCTCACAGGACAGAAAATTGACTATGCATAGAGTTGGCTATAGAGTTAAATAGACGTAGCGCCATGAAGGGACTGACCGGTGCCACTGAACACTCCCTCTGAATCCCTCATCTCCTCGTTCATCCGCGCCATGCGAAGCCTGAAAAACAGGACATTTGAGCTGTTAGAGCCCAGAAACAAGTGATCTTTGTAGTAGAGAACAACAATCATTCAGTTTGGTATATAGCCAATTTTCTGATTCACATATTTTATGAAACACCTGAAGTGACTGTTTTGTTATTTTTCCTTTCTTTTTTCTGGCTTAAGGAGAGCAGTGGGCTTTATGCTGCCCTGCAAGGCT
>NW_015151334.1:116282-118990 GCF_000732505.1 Cyprinodon variegatus
TAATTGGTCAACACTGTGCGCATTGGCTGTTTGGTACCTGGCTGCCAGCATGAGTACGCCAGGGCTGGCCTGGACTGTATGCCAGCACTTGAACCTGCTGTTGCCTCATTAATTATGTCGCCCCATGAGGCCCTGCGCTCATGGCAGAATGATTGGAGCTATGTTCAATGCCCACAAACTCAATGTCAAGTCCCAGATAACCTCCTCAGTAAGGCATACAATGCAGGAGTAAGTGCTGGCCGCCTTTGGAACTCATTGGCATACCTCTTGTTTGCACATGCTGAATTGCTTCAGGATGCTGTTGGTGCAACTGTGGTGGAGGGATTTGGTTACGCAGCATTGCAGGAGGCCAACACCTCTGTGGTTTACCACATCAACTATCAGGGAAGTCCAGATCTGCACAACTTCTGAAGGTGTCCAGGGATCTCCTGAAGGGGTCCAATGGCATCTTCCAGCCAGGAGGGATCTGCTGTCTCAGTTGGGGAGAGGAATACTGCACCCCAACCCTCAACTTGTCCTGCTGCGGGTATACTGAATGCTACGGCACCCTCCGCTCAGGAGCAATACAAGAATAGATGGCGTCTATTGTCTCAGTGATGCTCGGCCCGCAATGAGGACCCAGTTTCCTGCCAGGTGCCCGAAGTTCTGGAGCTTCTCCAGTCTTCATTTGGTAAGGGTTGTGTCTCCTTTGACCCTTAACTTTTATGTGGCAGCAATCTCATGTCATTATGCATCTTTTAATGACCTGAACGGTCATTAAAAGATGCCATAGTGGCCATAGTCTGCTCTCTCTTTTCTGAGAGGTGCTCAAAGGTTGGCCCCACTGCTCCTCCCCGAGTACCTGACTGGGATTTTCCTTCGTTCTCGACAATTTGTTCTGTTCCCCTTTTGACCCCTATGTGCAAGCAGAGCTCAAGTGGCTCTCATATAAGACTGTCTTCTTGTTAGCCCTTGTATCAACTAAGAGTGTTTTAGAACTAAATGACCTTTCCATTAGTTCCTTATGTCTCTGATGGGATCCAAAAGGCTCTGGTGTTACCTTGAGGCCCAACACTGCGTTTGTGCCCAATCTGTTGGCCCATTCACATTGTAACCAGCTGTTGCGGTTGGCCCAGTTTCAAAAAGACTTAACCTTCGCCAGTCTGGTACAACTGAGGAATGGTCTAAATTGTTGTCTCCTGTACAGGCGCTGGAGGCTTATAGTGCTGCTGCTAAAACTGTAAGGCGGTCAGACCAGCTTTTTGTGTACTATGGAGGTTCCAAGCGGGGCTGTCCTCTAACTGAACATCTCTCCCACTCAATTAAAGGCCCACTTTACCAGGAACGTCTCCACCTTCTGGGCTGCTATTAGGGGGTTTTGACTGGAGGCCATATGTCCTGTAGCATCATGGGTTACTCCAAGCACATTCACAAGCTGCTACAACCTCAATGCGGCTGCCCCTTATCCCTGGGGCCAAATTCTTTTTTACGAGGTTCCGTGAGGCCCTCTCAGTGACTTAGAGTGTATAGAAAATTAAATTTCATTTAGTATGTGAAGTATGTGCTCAGGATTCCTCATGACATGGTTGGTATTAGCCATTCAGTGTTTCAGCACTGCCCTCTAGTGGCCAGTTAGGATGCAATCGTACTAAAGTTACGGATGTCACTACTGTTTTATGAATCCTGGATGACACCCAAAACACACTGTATCCATAAACCTTAAAACAGGTCTATTATATATCTTTCAAAGGTAGTATTGCATGCTATTATTATTTGTGTTCTAAATTTATATTAAAAATAAATCTTTAGAGTAAGACTGTTTTACTACACAGGTTCAAAGTTTGAAATTACAATTTTATTTACAGAAATTGATTGATTCCCCCTAAACATTTCCTGCAGACCACCTTTTCACATTTATGACATACAAGTTCTACTGCGGCCGGTAACGTGTGGTTTGCCTGCATTTGTTTTAGCAGTTCAAGGGCTGGTGCAGTGCTTGAACAAAAGTTTTACTATTGTCTGATGGTTCACTGATACCTCTGCGTTTTCCCGGGGGGTGGGTGATCACCCTCTGACTCGCTGTCAGAGTCTGAGCCGCTTCCTACCCTGTTAGATTTCTTCTGAAAGCCATTTTTTTCCGTATTAGCCAAAGAGTTCAAGGTAGAATGTTGGTTGCTAGGCAACAGTACCAAACGTCAATCAACCGGGGGAAGAATTTACAATGCAACTAATAGAGCTGTGGGTGATGGAGGTAGAATTAACCACATTTATTTTTTATGTTTTATTTTAATTAAAAAAACGACATTAAAATGAAGGAAATATAGAAAGAGGAAAAGTCAGTTAACATGAGCAACAGAAGCAGCTGTGGCTACAATGTAGCTCACCACCACCAATGTGTGAGTGTGTGCGTGAATGCGTGAACGACTGAATGTAATGTAAAGCGCTTTGGTCAAGTCTCCTAACTTGAAAAAAGGCGCTATATAATTACAGGCTATTTACCATTTTACCATAAATTCTAAATAAAGTTCTTTCCCTTTAAAATCTCAGAACCGTCAAAGTGAAAGCCTTGGGAGTTCTAGTGTTAAAGACATTGCTATACTAAATTTACACTGTATGTGTGTGAATATGTGGAAATGCACAAATTAAACAAATTCCCGTGTTGTGTGTATTAATGAAACTAATCCACACATCATAAGATTTTAAATGCACCTCTGGGTAGGGATGGGGAT
>NW_015151334.1:120812-122143 GCF_000732505.1 Cyprinodon variegatus
AACAGTAGGACTTACTGGCTCCACCTGAGCTGCTGCTCTGAACGAACCTCTTCTCCACGTACTTCTCTCTGATCCACATCTCTTTCTCTGACCTGAAACACAGAGCAGCTCCAGGGATTACAGATCGTCTCAGAAGAGGAAAGTCCTGCAGCTGTTCAGCAGATGTCACGCCTCACCTCGGACTGTCGGAGCCGGGTTTGACTCGTCCTTCCTCAGAACATCTGGCCTCGTAGATCCCATTCACCACATCGTTTCCCAAAACACACAGCAGCTGCAGAAGAAGGTGAATATGTGAAGATCTTTAAATGAAGAAATGATTATTAAAACCTAACATTTCTAATTGGTTTATTTGAAAAGAATGAACTTTTGGCAAGAAAAAACAAGCAGAACCTTTCCATTACTGAGACTACTGGTGGAGACAAAACCCAACTCAATTATAGGATTCTAAAAAATTAGAGGGCTCTAACCGAGGCGGTTTTCAGTTGATTTTGTTGAAGTGAACAAAAGAGGCAATAGTGCATAGATCTGTTATCATAGAGATTTAGATCTAGTTTGAAGACAAAGATGCACAAAAAACAACAAACATTTAGGATGTGACTTATTTCATAAAAAAATAGTTTGTTTCTGACAAAACCTCCGTATGTCAACAATTTAAACCAAACAAATGACAAACTGACAGATCTTTCATCCTACTACCCCAAGCAACTATTGAAATGTGGGATGTCTCGCTCCAATATTAGCCAAAAAACTAAAATCAGTCTCCCCTAGGATTCACAGACTCCCCTCCGTGCCGGGAGTTCCCCACATCCTGATGGCAGGAACTTCTGGTGGAGCGAATCACTGACCATGCATATGGAGAGGAGAATGATAAGAGTGAGGAGAGCCCCAGTCCAAAGCGCCAGAGGCTGTCCAGTCAGTCTGTTTTAGAACAGCTGACATCATCTTTGCCCCTGCCATCTACGCCTTCTCCCTTTTAAAATCTTCCTGTTAAAAGAGTTTTTCCTCTCCACTGTCGCTTTAAGCATGCTTAGTGTGATGGATTACCTTCGAGTCAATGAGATAAACTGGTTTTCCTCAGACAGAAAACTTTGTATCAATTTGACTGTATGATCAGGTGAACTTTAAGTGTCTTGAGATGACATGTGTTGTGAATTGGTGCTCTAGAAATAAACTGAATTGATCGTATTAGCCTGCATCTATAATCTCTAATATTAGATAGCTGATAGAAATACTCTGCTTCTTTTTGAAGAATGGATAATAATAAATAGGTTGGTGGTTCTCATACCTATTTTTGTGAATTATTGTTCTGTTTGAGTTATTTCACTTCAAGC
>NW_015151334.1:123776-125818 GCF_000732505.1 Cyprinodon variegatus
TTGAGTATCTCACATATTCCTTTATTCTAATTTGGATCTGAACCTAATCCACTTCCATGACATTTCAGGCTGTACAGAACCTGATTATTGCTATAAACAGTAGGGGTGTAAATAGGGGTGTAAATCACATCCATCATGGCGATTCGATTCAGTATCGATTTCCTGACCCAACGATTTGATTATTTTCGATACTCAAGAATACATCACAATATGATTCGATTTCATTTTTTTTTTAAACCTTACAGACTAGACAATGTTTCAAATTTGAAATAAATCAATGAAAGCTGTAATATCGTTATGCATTTTTTGAGAAACAACAGCAAATAACAGAAGTAGAAACGCTCCGCTGCTCCTCTCCCAAATTGTAGCTGACGGCAGACAGTGCCACAGACAGGAGGCCGGCTTGTTTTGTTTTTATGACCGAAATTGCGAAAACAACTCCTGAAGTCTGACCCGCTAGAAAAGCGAGGTGCGCGAGAACGCTGGGAGCCTTTTTCCACCTGGATCTCCGCTCTTTTTGGCCATCATGTCCCTCCGTCGTTGGACTAAACTCGCCCCCACTTCCTCACCGCCTCGGCCGTATCTAGACCCACAGTGTGTAGCACAGACCACGCTTCAATACTGAGCATAAATCAAAAATGTCTGTGTCAAGCTCACTGCAACACACTGCTGTAAGAGTAAAACCAGGAAGTGAGGTAAGAGGGCAAAATAGGTTTAGCGCCACCGCAGCACGGGAGGGAGAATTACGCACAGGAGCAAATGGATAATGAAAGACCCGAGGAAAAAAAAAAACATGAATCGATTCTCTTGCGGACGTATCGATGCATCGGAACGTCGGCTGTTGGATCGATGCATCCATACAAAACGATTATTATTTACACCCTTAATAAACAGCTTTCCGTATGGTGGTTGTTTCTGCTACTTGTACCTTCAGCTGTTCAGCCTCCCAGGAGTCCAGAGTCAGGGAGCGGATCTTGGACAGGTGAACACCGAGGCTCCTGTGGACACATAGATCAGAGACGTCTCTTTTCCTCAGACACAGAACCTGGTTGGTTCCCATCATCAGCATCCCACCCAACGCACCTGTGGATGCCGGAGCACTCGATGCACACGGTGACTCCCAGGTTGACTGAGGCCCAGCGCGGCTCCTCCTGCCCGCAGTCGCAGCACCGCTGGTTCCCAGGGCCCCCCAGGGCCACGGCAAGCACCGCCGGCCTCTGGGAGGGTGGACCTGGAGAAGCGTCACCGGCAGAGAGGACGGGGGGAGGATCTTTGGGCTGAACGGACACAGAGGTGGATCAGATAGAATAAAAACTTTATCTGTTGTTACTATTGGCTGTTAATGTTCCAAATTTGTGTCTGAGGGGAGGGGGATGGACAGATGGATGAGGACAGGTGGATGAAGATGGACGGATGAAGACGGATAGATGAGGACGGATAGATGAGGACGTATAGATGTGTCTGTGGTGGACCTGCCTGTGTGAGCTGAGCGTCGCTCCTCTCCCTGTAGGCCAGATCGATGCTGCCCTGCAGAGCGCTGAGCCACGCCTGCTTCAGCTGCTCAGAGTCGGCCTGCAGAACACAGCACCTGACACACACACACACACACACACACACACACACACACACACGCTGCTGAGTGACGCTTCCTCCTGCAGGCCAGCATCATGCGGCTCTAAGTGTGCCGTCTTACTTCTGGACCGACAGCAGCTCGAAGCAGAACCGTCGATCCATGTGGTCTGCAGGCTTCACAGCGCACAGTCGGAGATCCTCGAACAGAACGGCAGCGTCCTCCTGCAGAGACATGAGCCCAACATCAGACACCTTCTGGACCCTGGACCAGGCGGGGCTTCAGGCATCCGTAAGCAACTATATAGCACACGGCAACACGATTCAAAATGTTACATAGAACTGCAGTGGCAGAGACGCAACATGGATAAAAATTAGAATTTGTAGATTATAAAAAAGAGTTATAAAATGACTGATGAAAAATTAAAATGACAATAAAAGGGAAGTTTGACTTTGAAAAAAAACAAACTTAT
>NW_015151334.1:127727-128993 GCF_000732505.1 Cyprinodon variegatus
CTTCATAGTAGGCCAATTTTGTTGTCTTTATGAGCCTCTGAAGGTTTGGTTCTGAATCCATCACTACATCCAGATTCCCAACTTTTTAACAATCTTCCTTTTGTTCAAATTGTATTACTTCAGTTTTGTTTAGATTCAGCTAAAGAAAAATGGGTCACATCCATACATTGATTTTTACCCAGTGCTAGAATGGGTTATAGAATGGTGACGTACAGCTGTGTGTCGTCTGCAAAGTTATGATAACTGTTGTTATTTATTAAGATTTGGGTTAGGGGGAGGATGTGGATAAGAAATAAAAGGGCCCCTAACATGGACCCCTGGGGAACGCCACATGTAATTTCTGTGGTCTGTGTGGACTGTGATTCTTCCAACTGTCTCTATTTTCATGGATTTCACTGAGCACTTTGATAAGAACAGTCTCTTTACTGTGGTGCGGACAGAGGCCTGACTGGAAGACTACTAGCAGGCTGATCATTGTTGGGAAGGTGTTGAACTGCTGAAACTGAGCTTTTTAAAATAATCAGTATTGAAGGGGAGATGTGAGACTGGCCTATAGTTTTGTAGTAGCAGATTTTCCAAGTTGCTCTTTTTTAACAGCTGTTTGATGATTGCTTAGGGTGTTTTTTTTTGGATTGATTTTTTTAACCATGGGAGAAATTTTATGGATTTTTGAAATTCAGTCAGCCCTGGTGAGTTGATCATAATCCCATCTTACTATTGAAGTACATACCCCATTTACACTACCCTTGAAAAACCGATCCATGCCGACACCGGTCCGAGATCAGATCAGTTAACCAGGCTGAGTTCGGTTCTGACGACCGTTTACACATCACGCTATCTCGGTTCCTCGACTCCTAGTGACGATCTGTGGTATTACTGCCAGTATTAAAGGATGAAATCAAGCAGTTGGTGGTGGTAATGCACCGAAAGTTGTTTGCCAACCGCCATAAAACACAAGAAGAAGATGACAAAAAAGGAGGGAATCAAGCAAATCAAAATGGCGGCGCCGTCACATTCAGAAAATTATGCTTGATTATTATTGCTGTAAGTCGGTGTTTGCGGAGGATCAGGCGAAGACAGCAACCTTTCGTGGATTTACTTGAGAAAGTCGGCTAAACTTAGTTGTTGTTCTTCTTCTATTTTGTGTTGGTTGGCAAGCAACTTCTGGAGGGGCATTACCGCCAACTACTGGAATGGAGGGTGAATCGGGATGTGCAGCCAGACGGAGATGACAGGTTTTGCTCATGCGCTCTTGTTATCAGAAAA
>NW_015151334.1:129737-132148 GCF_000732505.1 Cyprinodon variegatus
TCTAATCCAATTTGGTCAGATTGGAAAGAGATGTTTTTTTTTCCCATTTCCTTTCCGCTTGGCGTCCGTGTTTACAAGCTTTTGGATCTTTGGAGTAAAATCATCTTTGCATCAGTGTGATGTTTTTCTAAACTAATCTTCATTCACTGGCTCCTGCTCCTTGGTGGGGCAGGTGGCTCTAAATGTAACATGTAGATGAACCTGCCATCTACCCCGCAAAGGAGCATTAGCACAAGGTACCGCTGAGTACGGGTTTGTTTACAAAACAGGCAGCCTCTACTACTATTACAGTGTTTGCTATAAGCTAGACAGTTCTGCATTTTGCTCAAATTATTTAATCTGATCCAAAGCTTGCTACATGTATAAACACTCCATTATCAGATCATTTTATTCGGTGTCCATGTAAACAGAGATTTTAAACTTTCGATCAACCGAGATTTAGTTCAGATCAGCTAAATTTGCGCATGTAAACGTAGCTACTGTGAGCAGTAAGATTGCACCAGACCCAGAGCATCGGGTTGTAAAGTATAAAAACAGATATCCTGAACTTAAACCCTGTGGTTTTGTTGTACAGTCAGAGCTTTAGCCAAGAGCAATGATTGGAAACATCATACAGTGTATACCCAGCTTTACTCTATCTACGATTTCTCTGCGCTTTCTGTTGTTTAATTGGTGAAACTGAGTAGTCACCATGGCAACATATCAAGAATCCAAAGGGGGTTTGATAAACTGTTACTTGTTGAGTCGTATATGTGCGTTGAACAACATTTGACTAGTTTCTAAACATGGTTGTAGCAAATCACAGTGAAGACAGCTAGATAGAGTAACATATCTTTACTGTACGGAGCCTTTAACTGAGGAGGGACATCTGGCCTGACCAAATTACCTTCTACAATAAGGTGAAGTCATTTTCTTTAAATTAAATTCTTGACAGAATTCACTATTGCAGTGGCATCAACTACATAGACAGTTCACAGAGTTAAGTCAACTGTCAGACAGACGATTATATCAATACACTTCATCAAATAGTCATTTCTTCTAACTTACTGCCAACTTTTACATTTTTTTTTTTGCAAAAACAAGATGGACCCATTAAGGCACATAAAGATGGGCCCATTAAAGCACAGTAACATAAAGAACCAAGTCAGAAGCGCAGCAGAGCTCACTCACCACAGAACCGCTTGGCGCCGTCTTCCTGAAGCAGCTGAGTCATGAGACCAACGGGGCAAACGGATTGGCTGAATGTTTGATGTCATACAGAATCACCTGTTCAGACTGAGCTCTAGATTCAAAGCTAATGGATTCAAGTTTTAGGGATCAGGAGCTTCATTTTATGGATCGGATCATAGAGGGAAAAATGCAGACGGTTCTGTTGAGGCTCGGATTTTAATTGTCAAAAGTTTAGTCAAAAGTTTCTGAATCAGATTCGTAGCTAAATCAACAGGAAAGGGAAGGAAAGTCAAATTTAAAAAGTTGGTAATTCCACTAAAATCATCAGGATTAGAGAGAAACAGGAGGAAATCATTTGAGCTGCTGGATTATATTGATCATTTCAGCTGGTTCTTGCGACCCGATCTGAGAATCTTACCTTGTGGGACTTCTTGTAGATGAGCTGATGATCTCTTATGGTGAACCAGCATCTGTAACCAGAGGAAACGGATTAACCCTAAACAGAGACCGGTCAGGGCGAACAGCGGCGCTGTACCTCTTCCAGGTCTTTGATTTCCTCCTGGAGCGTTTGAACAGGTATCCCTGGATGACGGCACCGTTGCTGGGACACGAGTTGACCATCGGCTCGCCTGAAGCATCCTGAGGACACAACAATGACGCCGCTTTAATCCAAATCCACTCAGAATCCCTCCACCAGAGCCCCTTTCTTGAAGTAGTGGAGCAGGCAGCTGGTTCCAGGTGGATTCTGAATCTACACAACAATCACAAACTTTCCAAAACCAAACCTCAGGGTATTTAAGTAACGCTTTTACTTTGAGGATGAAGGTTTTTAATTCACGTTTTTAATAAAAATACAAAAAGTGTATAAAAGTTCTGTCCTGCTGCCTTCAGAGGTCTCCTGATTATTAAAGCAGATCCAAGCTTCTGACGCTGACCTCAGATCAGCCATGTAACCCACAGCCAGTGTTTTCAGTAAAAACAGAAAAGATGTGGGAATAGGTGTTCTGATCAGAGGAGGCCAACTGCTGAACACCTCTACACATCATCCTGTGTGTCACCCTCACACTTCATACACTTGAAAAAAGCTGAATGCAGACAGACAGCAGGTCAGACCCACAAGATGAAGAGGATTCTGTTGCATAAAAACAGGAAGCAGCGAGCTGCCGTAGAAAGTTTTAGAGCTGCAGTCAAAGCTGCAGTATTAAACCACTTAAAAACATCCATCTCTGTTCGGTTTCAAA
>NW_015151334.1:133750-135070 GCF_000732505.1 Cyprinodon variegatus
CATATCAAACGACACCACCCAGATATCCGTGTACCGAAAACGTACCGAACCGTAGGGTCCATACCGAGGTAGGTACCGAACCGAGTTTTTTGTACCGTTCCACCCCTGCTATATATTGTATATAGTATAATATATGTTTTATTTTGTACATGGCTACAGATTCTGTATTCTGTGTATATATAATTTGTCTGCACCATCAATACCAAGTCATATCCCTTGTAAATGCAAACCTATTTGGTCATAAATAAATCTGATTCTGAAGTATTCTCCTCAGCATGGAAAGATCAGCTGGTGCAGGTTACATGCAGAAACTTTGGCCGTTTCTCAATACACGAGAACGCGAGTACGGACTCGTGTACTCGCCAAGGATGTTCTTGAGAAGAACACAGGAAAGTCTGGACTCGGGGAGAACGGGAGCACGCAGCATAAATCTGGGTCGATTGGAACAGAAGCGTAATGTGACGCCACCACACACCCGGCTCGTCTGGAGCTGCATTTCTCCTCCTGTTATTAATAGTCTCTAGATCAGCGGTCACCAACCTTTTTACAGCTGAGGGCTAATTCAGGGGCACTGAGTCACAGGAAGGGCTACCAATACTGACCTATGAATGGCAAGGGTCAATGTTCCCCTAAACTTCATATATTATATACATATCTTTATCGTTTCTTTAAATTTATAATTTTCTTTTAGACATTTTCATTTTGAAATATATGATTAAATGATGAAATGTTCTATAACCCAATTAAAAAAAGAAGAGCAACAGAATACAGTGAAATTTCAAACGTAGCTCACTGTTGAGTTGTTCTATTTTCAGAAGACTCTAAGGGCACCCCTTGTGGTCCTTGAGGGCCCCTTGGTGCCCGCGGGCCCCATGTTCGTGACCCCTGCTCTAGATAATAATAAATTCTTCATTTTTTCATTTGGTGGGGGAATAATAATGAACACGCAGATCACAGAGCAAATGAACATTTTGCCAAAGAAAACAAAAAAATCTCCATCATAGCCAGCGGTCCTTCACACATGGCTATTCAGAGAGAGGGCTGCTGCAGACGAGCCTCGGAGGTCCTCACAACTTTGGAAATTCTTTTAAAATTACGCATTAATCGGTAAATGGACCATATAGTGACGCTTAGAAGTATAATGTTCTCGCCTCAAATGATCTTAAAACGTACTTTTATTGAACAACAGCAACAGAATTAAGTTTTAACTTGATACTCTGAGCTCTGTGAGCACTAACCTGGAAGCTGCTGCCAGAGTGCATGCTGGGACAGCTGTCAATTTCAAGAACAGACAAGTCTGCTCTGATGCATGCTGGGTAA
>NW_015151334.1:136462-137124 GCF_000732505.1 Cyprinodon variegatus
GAATTGGAATCCCAACAAAGACACTGAGGGATGTTCTGATTCTGAACTGGTTCCTTACCCTCTGCTGCACCAGCAGGTGTCGGTTCTCCAGCTCCTTCCTCTTGGTAGCGCAGTCGGCAGAAAGCTGCGAGAGCTGAGGAACAAACATCCAGGTTTGAGCAGCGATCAACCAAAACATGGACCATCAGAGGTCAGAGGTCAGAACCTGAGCTCCCAGGGTCTTCATGCTGGGCTCCAGGTCTCTGAGCAGGTCGAAGCCTTGGTGGAAGAAGGTGAACTGAGCGTGCACGAAGGAGAACACCTGATTGCAGAAAGAAATCTGATCAACATTTAGTATGGAGCGACTTTTATTCCATTATTGCTGCAAAGCAAAGAAAATGGTTTGGAAATAGAAATTTGAAGAAAAAAAATCAATCCAGAAATTAAATTTTAAACATTTTAATTGGAAAAAAAATGATTTGAGAGTAACTTTGATTTTGTTATTTATATTTTTTTAATCAACTTAATGTTTTCATTTTTTTTTCAAATTTCTCTATTTCAGATTGAGTTATATAAACTTCATTCTTTTCAAAGCCTGAACCCTTAAGTGAAGAGAAGCTGATCTGGAAAATGCACATTTGAGAAGAATTAAATTCATATAACTCAATCTTAACAAAAAAAAA
>NW_015151334.1:137619-143210 GCF_000732505.1 Cyprinodon variegatus
AAAGCTGCTGGGATTCTATTTGTGGAAAACTTGAAACTGAATTGATCTGAAATGTTGCAGAAACGACTCACAGAGTTTAGGACGTCCATCTTCTGTTGGGTTTTAAAGGTGTTGAGCTGAAAAACATCAGAAGGAAGATTTGGGTTCAAAGCAGACTGACTCCATATGATGGGGAGGTTCCCCTCCTGCCTTCCCGGTGATAGTTCTTCCGGGTTGTACCTGCAGGCAGTAATCCAGGGCAAAGTGTTGGTAACATTTCCGTGTGGCGAGCAGCAGGTGGCTCGCCCGCTCCGCGTCGGCGGCTTTGTGCCGCGACACCTGAGCGTTCTTCGCCGCTGCCGTCTCCAGGTCCTCTCCGATCCGTACGAACTCCTTCCTGGTGTCGACCAGCTGGGGCAGGAACCTTGGAGGCAGAGACAGCAGGAAGGGATCAGGATGGGGTTTGGGGTGGAGACATAGTGGACCTCATAGAGACTCACTGTGAGCAGAGGCTGGACAGCTGCTGGACAATGGCTCGCTGGGTCTGATCCAGCAGCATCTGAGGAGGAGACGGGAGAAAGGAGACGTCAGCTGAACTTCAGGGAGGAGAAGAAGAGGGCAGGAGGACTCACCGTGTGGAAGCTCAGCATCTCCTGCAAACCCTGCTGGAACTGGTTCAGGCAGCTCTGAACAGAAAAAGCAAACAGGAAGTCAGGGAGACAAAAAGCTCCACATTCCCATCATCTCCGCAGGCCTCCTTACCATCACCACCGTCTCCTTCTTCTGATACGACAACAGCTCCGCCAGGCTGCTCAGGAACAGCTTATTGGCCGAGTTGTACGCTTGTCCCGCCTCCACCATCTTCCCACACAGCTTCATCACCTGATTGGTCAGAAACAGTCAGAGCAGAGAGTCGCTATGTGATGTTTAACGTCTGACGGTTTGTCTCCATCAGAGAAAGGAGGCTGAACCCAGCAGCGGGTCAGTGCCTCAAAAAAAAACAGAACTTTAAGTGTCATCAGGGATAGTGGTACCTTATCCAGGTGGGTCTCCAGTGAGGAAACATCGGCCTCAAACTGATCCAGAGTCAGTCTAAAGCAAGAAGATGAAACATGATCAGGATTTTCCTCTGGATAACAACTGGAATCACTTCTCCAGGAGGAGGTTCTTCACTAGCTGCTCCACAGGGAGCTTTAATTAGCAGCTGAGCACCCTGGTTTCTGGAAGTCACCAGGAGCTCCAGAGGCTGAACCTGGACTTTCAACCACTTCCAGGTGAGTCCTCACACTGACTCTGAGCCTCTCCAGCTCTTGCTGAAGGTGATGTGATTAACACACCATTAGAAGCTCGTCCTCTGGACCAGAATCCATTTCCTTCAGCTGAATTCCTTCAGATTATCACTAGTTTCCATCACCCTTATTCTTATATTGTTTTCCAGTGTACTCCTGTTTCTCTGACGGTGACTGCCTGGATGTGCTCTCTTCATCCTCTGACATGGGAGCTGGCTCGGAGCTCGTCTGCCTGGCTGTGTGTTTCCTGGATCGGGTCACCATTTACAGTTGCCTTTTGTATCTCTGCTTCTGTCTCCTTGAACCCCAGTCGGCCTCAGCAGATGGCCGCTCACACTGAGCCTGGTTCTGCCTGAGGTTTCTTCCCGTTAAAAGGAAGTTTTTCCTCTCCACTGTCACTACAAGCATGCATAGTGTGAGGCATTGCATTTGAGTCAATGCAATCAACTTTGAGTCAGTTTGACTGTATGATCTGATGAACTGTAAAGTGCCTTGAGATCAATGTGTTGTGAATTGGGATATAGAAATGAACTGAATTATTCCCTTTTAGTTATTGAAGGTCCTTCTGATGAAAAGATCCTAGCTAAAACAACCTTCTATGTTTTTAATCAGAAATCCAGATCTATCCCCTGCCCCATCTGCTGCCTTGTTCATTGGTTCCACTTGTTTAGTCTAAATGCTGAATTAATGTCCCGGTTATTAATAAAATCTGACAAGACAGAACTAGACGTTACCTGAACTCAGGTGAGTCCTTGATGCACTCCTCAAAGTCCAACAGGGAGTCCATGACGTCACGCAGACTCCCTGGTAACGTCACCGAGTCTTCAGTAAGGTTTATTCAACATCCTAACCGTTAGTTAGCAGTTAGCCTGTTAGCTCCGCTGCTGATTCCGTTCATTTCCGGTGAGCGGTGTTTTTAAAATGACACTCTGTGCTGCAGACCTACACGGAACGTTCTGGAGACTCCGGTCCACTCTGCATACCGCTTCGCTTCGGACGAACCTGTAGATTTAAATTGTTTCAGTTGCTTTATTGAAGTGACAGCTGTCTTTGGTACAGTCAGCTAATCCGGTTCAATGGAGCGTCGGTTCATCAGGAGAGGAAAGCGACCCCTAGCGGCTCGGAGTGGAACTGCACCCACTGAGCGCCTAACAGTGATGGTTCATAAAAACACTTAAGGAAATAATAAATATAAGATTGTAATTTGATCCATAATGTAATTCAGAAAAGCTTCTGTGTTTATTAAATAATAATATTTAATTTAAATAACAATAATTTTTATTTATCTGGGGGAAAAATAATCTCAAAAGACTCATTGCCTCAACAACTTTAAAAACTAGATTGGGCTTATTGTACATCATAGGCCTAAAAAATCTTGAATAAAAATCTGAATATTTAAGTCATTTTTACTCCCATGTTTTAATCCGCCTCACATAAATGCATTCAAATTAACAAACTAGAAAAAAAATTTCATTCTTACAACCTTAAAAATTCTTTAAGGTTTTTATACTACGGTACTAATAAATTAATCTTGAGAATTTTTGTTGCATACATTTTTAATATTTTTTTAAATGCAATTAGAATTCTAAACTGTATATTTTTTAAATGATTTTCATGATTTTGTCACCAAATATATATGTTTATTCAGTTTTTAGACTTTGATGAGATGTTTTGTGAATTGATAAACTGTAAGGAAACTGAATTGCTTTGAAACACTTTTAAGCCTTTAAAACTGAATATAAGGTTCATGTTTATAAATTAAAGTTTTAAAAATGTTTGCTCTTTCGTTGCCCAATCTGACAGTAGTTTTCCTTCTACATCCAAACATGATGTATCAACGGTGTATAAATAATCAGAATGGAATTAATCTCTAAGTGGACGTCCTGAAACAGTTTTTTGCCACTTAAAAAATGTAAAACACACAAAGACATAAAGAAAAAGGTTTATTGAAAACAACGAGACGTGCAGATGTGAGACCAGGGATAAGGAGGAAGCTTCTGAGGGCTCAGTGGCAGATAGAGACCAGGATGACGGTGACGTTGTCGGCACAGCCTCGTCTCACCGCCTCGCTGGCCAACTGCTGACATGCAGCTTCAAAACGAAGCTCCTCCTCCGTCAGATCTGCCCTCTGCTCCACGCTCGCCTCCTGCAGGAAGAAAACTTCTTATCAGATCTGAGTCGTTTCCAAGCTACCACAGAGTATTAGAGACAGGCTAGAGATCTTCTTTTTTCTATTTCGAGAATAAAGTCGTAAAATTAAGACAACTCTTACAAAAAGCCCTCCTCTAAAACGAGGAATGTCGAGCATCATGTGAAGTTATAATTTAGCTCTGGTTTGGCAAATAAGGAAATCTTTTAGCAGCAGCATCAAACTGGGCAGTAGGTCAAAGTGGACTCAGGTCGCTGTTTGGTGCTGCTGGTCGGCCGTCATCTGATGGTCGGAGCTTGAAGCTTTCTTTCTGAAACGGGTTGTGCTATGATGACTTCATTGTCGTAATATTATGACTGTATTTTCATAATGTTACGACTTTATTCTCCAAATATAAAAATCTCTAGTCTGGCCATAATACTCCGTCATACCAAGCAGGTTTAAAGCTTTAAAATGAAAATAATACCTGGAGGATTTTGAGGACAAACTTCACGGCTTCATCAGCTGAAAACACCTTGAACAAACCGTCACAGGCCAGGAGGATGAACCTGCAGACAAACAGCCTTTAATCATGTGTCTGCTTAACCGAGCAGAGGTCAAAGGGCAGATATGGAGCAGATATTTTGGAAAAGAAATCTTAAAAAAAAGCAAACTTTAAATAAACCTTTAAAAAACTTTTTTATAAAAAAAAAAGGTTTTGAGAGCAAAACTCAAATTTCATTGTTTTACATTTCTTATTAATTCAAAATTTATTTTTTATGCTTCTTCAAACATTTTTTTATGCATTTTATATTTTCAAATTTATTCTTTAAGATTTTTTTTTTTTTTTTTATTGATTTTTTTTTTTCTGAATATCTGCTTTTCAGATCTTTACTATTTTTTCAACTTTGGTCTCAGATCATATTCTCTTCACTTCAAGCCAAATCCAAACGTTCAGTCTTGACCAATAAAAATGTTGCCTTCATCCATCAGACCAATAGAAATGCATCAAAAAAACAAAATAAAAAAACAGCAAAATAAAATGACTAATGAAAAAAAAGAAAATAGATAAGAGGAAACAGGATTTTTTTTCAATTTTCATTTAGAAAACATGTTTTTTTGCAACAATAATGGATCAAAATTCCCTCCATTCAGCATCTGAAGGAAACACTGCTTCATTAGAACTGACTGGTGACCAGTATTCTTTGTCCTTCTGCTGAAATGTAAAAGTTCACATGGTTCTGATATTTTGGGTTCAGGATTTTTTTTAACCTAAAACACACATATTCCACAGCGACCGCTTGTTTACAGCTGGTATTCTTGTCTATTTAGGGGCCGTTTCTCAATTCACAAGACCGTGAGTACGGACTCGTGTCCTCGCCAAGGATGTTCTTGAGAAGAACAAAAGAAAGTGAGGACTTTGGGAGAACAGAAGCACGCAGCATAAATATGGATCAATTAGAACAGTGCTAGGACTGAGACTGATGACGTTTCACAAGTACAAGAGCGCATGAGAACACACAAGTACACAAATAGAGAAACAGCCAGGCTCTCCCTCACCCCCTAGAATAGGAGGGAGTCACCTTAGCAACCAAGGACATCAATGCTGCCTCCTGCCTGCCTACATTTCTGGTCCTCACTGATTCTGAGCATTTTTTCTTGCCTGTCGTTAGCGGTTAGCTGACACCTCCTCACATCAGGCGTCGAAATGATTCCGCAGCGTTTGTACTGCCCGTCACCGATGGAGCGGGACACCTCCAGGACGCCGAGCACCCGGCCGTCTCTGTGGAAAGACAGCCGAGTCAGATTTGTTTGGGTGAGGACGGGGTTCCGTCAGACGGCGACCCACCTGACGGTGCCGCCGGCTCTCTGGATCCGCATTCGCTCCTCGTAGATGGTCGGGTTGTGTTCCTTGCTGAGAGCCAGAGTCACTGGCTTCTTCTGATCGTCTGCAGCCGCCGCCTCCATCCGACACAGCACCGCCTGCAGACACATGGCCAGATTCCTCACATCATTCTGCTGCTCTTTAGGAGCCTCCTGGAAAGCCTCTATAACAGAGGTCACGGATTAGCGGACAGCGGTAAAGCCATTCGGAGCATACGGCACCAGGCTACACGTGATACAAATTATCCACTGAGCTGCTGTCAGTCTGGGTTGCTGCTGCTGCTACTTTTAGACACAGCAGGCAAACCTGT
>NW_015151334.1:143487-144688 GCF_000732505.1 Cyprinodon variegatus
AATATATTTGGTAAAAGGCGTACTACGTACTCTCTTAACCCTAGAAACACAAGATCTATATCCAGCCATTCAGCAAAGATCCTGCTACATGGCTGTACATCTTATTTTGGCATTTGACCAATTAGATGAGCCCTTGAATGATAAATTACATACACTGGGAAAAAAATGATCCAGAAACAAGTAAAAATGTGTTAATTAAGTGTATTTACTCTTAATTTGAGCAGGTAAATGAGATAGTTTGCCAATGGAATGAGTATTCTTACTCTTAAAATAAGATAATTAGATAATATGCACTTCAAATAAGACAATCCAGTTGTGTTTTCTTATTTCAAATCTAAATTATCATTTTCCATTGGCAAAATGTCTTTCACCTCTTCAATTCAAGAACAAATGAACTTATTTTAAGAAAAAAGGACTTATCTAGATTTCGATTTTTTCCAGTGTACTGTAATTTAAGTAGGAAAAAAAGTTACGTCGTTAAAAACAGCGTAAAAATCTAATTGAAAAGGTAAAAATGTAAGTTAATAAGCCGAGTTAACAACTATGTTTAGGTTTATAAACTAAAAAAGTAAGAGCCGGTATCAACATTAATGCCTCTTAATGAATTCCTTATAAAAGCACTTTTGTTATTCATATATTCGGGCTAGTCAGCATTTCTTGTTATTACATTGACATTAATCTTTACCCTTTTTTTATATTACAAAGGTAATAAGGTCTTGTCCTGGATTCCAATAACACTGCTGGCTTGAAATTATGATTTTCACTGAGGGCTTTATAAAGAGTTAAGCCATAAAAAAGAAAAAAGTTCAGGAGTTTTATCAAATATACCAACCGGTAAATTGTCTTCATACCAAAGTGAAAGATTGTTGTTCTCTACTTCAAAAACAATTTAGATTTTCAAATGGAAAAAGTTTCTATTTTTTTTAGATTTTTTATTAAAAAAGTAAATGTATAACATGGAAAACCTGCTTTTTATTTCAGTGTTAAATTCTGTTTAAAGTAACAGATTATAATAAAAATTGTCTCCGGATATTCTTTATTGGGACACCACTGATGTTTAATTGGTTAGCCCTGCTATCAGTGATGGGCAGTAGCACATGTAGCGAAGCTACTAGTTTAACTACATGTTCCAGTAGCTTGACCGTGGCATAACTAAGAAATTAAACCAGGTTTTCTATTTTGAAACAACAATCAGCCACAA
>NW_015151334.1:145882-149475 GCF_000732505.1 Cyprinodon variegatus
AACATTAACCCTTTATAGGGAAGTTAGTGTATTTGATCTCTTGCATACCCCTTACAAATAGAGTCCCTCCTCCATCCCTCACTGAGGTCTAGAAGCACAAGATCTATATCCAGCCATTCAGCAAAGATCCTGCTACATGGCTGTACATCTTATTTTGGCATTTGACCAATTAGATGAGCCCTTGAATGATATATTACATACACTGGAAAAATTATCCAGAAACAAGTAAAAAAAAGAAGTTAAATGAGATGATTTGCCAATGGAATGAGTATTCTTACTCTTAAAATAAGATAATTAGATAATATGCACTTGAAACAAGACAATCCAGTTGTTTTCTTATTTAAAATCTAAATTGTCTTGTTCCATTGGCAAAATGTATCTTTCAAAATGTATATCACTGAGAGCTCTATAATGAGTTAAGCCATAAAAAGAAAAAAAAAAAGAAAAAAAAAACGGTCAGTTCAGGCGTTTTATAAAATACATGAACCGGTGAATTATCTTTATACCAAAGTGAAGGATTGTTTTTCTCTACTTCAAAAACAATTTAGATTTTCAAATTGAAAAACTTTCTATTTTTTTAATTCTTTATTAAAAAAGTTATTGTATAAAATGGATACAAAATACCTGCTTTTTATTTCAGTGTTAAATTCGGTTTATAGAAAGGGATTATAATTAAAAATGGCTCCGGACAGTTACTGGTTGATGATTTTCTTTATTGGGGTCCTGCTGATGTTTAATTGGTTAGCCCTGCTATAGAGGACCGATCCAGCTCACCCTGCTGTCTCCCAGGTTGGCTGCATACACCATGTCGTCCACCACCAGGACACATGTAGCCGTAGATCCGTCCTTCCAGGCCGGCTTCCTGTTCACAGAAACATGGCTGCATCTCAGCTCTGAGACAGAAAAAGAAACTAAGAGTTTCTTTGTCAGATCTGGAATCTTACTGGCTGGATGCTTTTTTCAGGAAGTCTTCATCTGTCTGCCGGAAAGTGTCCAGGAGACATTTCTTCAGTAGCTTGTCCAGATTCTCATTGTCTCCTGAAACAGAAAAAAAGGGCTGAACCAGAGCAGACTGTCGTCCATCTGAGGGTTTCCCTGAACTTCTGATCCAGACTTTGGCTTCAGGAGAAGCGAAATCCCAGCAGGAAGAAACCTCACCAGTGGGGAACTTCTTGGCCAGATTCAGGTGAAGGTTTTCTGCAGCGTATCGAGACGCTCGAGCTCCGCCGTGACCATCAAACACGGCAAAGTAGGAGACCCGAGACCTGCGGAGAAAAAGAGACACAGACAGCAGCTAAGAGGCTCCTCGCCTGAGAACAGGTGGAAACTGAACAGTTAAAATCCAGAAACCACAAAGAAATCCAGACTACAGGAAGGAACCAGGACCAGATCAGCATTTTGGCTGAAAGGTTGGATCAGAGCGTATTGGGAAGGCTTACACGTGTCCTGGCAGCGAGGACAGACAGCTGCTCATGTCGGGTAGCAGCACATGAGCGTCCTGCATCTCCTCACGTTCCCCGCGCCTCGCCGCCACGTAGCCTTTGAGCCGGGGAAGATCTGCGGGAAACAAACAGAGCGGGTCCAGCTGCTGCGGCGCCTCGTCTTACTCAGCGTCTGAGAGCTTTGATCAGAGCAAAGGAAGAAAACAAACATTGTGCTGCAACAGCTGAAAACCTTCTCTACAAACTTTCTTGATCTCATCCTTCTCCTCTTCCTCCTCGGCATCCTCTCGCCTCCGCTTGAACTTTCTGTCCTCCTCTTCATCCTTGGCGACCTGCGGCTGAGAAGCGACGGCGGATGGAGCTGGAGACCGAAAAGAAAAACATTCAAAGAAAAGAATGTGGCTTCCATTGATCACCCACTGCCTCTGCAGCTCGTTTCTCTTGTCCGTCTGCCTGTTACTATTTCTTTAGTTTGTTTCCTACAACTGCTCCTCTTAAGCCCCATTTACAGCACGCTCTGAAAACCGATCCGTGCAGAGCTCAGATCAGTTAACCGTGCTGAGCTCGGCTCCTTACGACTGTTTAAGGCCAATTTATGCTTCTGACGCATAGCCTCTGCAACTGTCAAATCTGCCCAAGTGCGCGACCACGCCCCCCCGCTAACAGCTACGCGTCGAACGGTCGCAAACCCACGCAGACCTCAAGCGGAAGTGCGCAGACAAAAAGCAGCTGTCATTGGTCCTTGGTGCCTTTACAGCTGTCTATGTGGTCGTCCTTCTCGATTCGGTGCCGGAGCGCGCCATTTTTAAAAACCGAGGAAAACTACAATGGACAACTATGACGAAAGGTTAATCCAGGAAGTTCGGAAATAAAAGCACTTGTACGATGCCTCAGACAAATTATATAAATAAATATATCCTCTTCGATGTCTTCCAACTCTAGATACATCTCCATGACCATGATATCTTGCAGACTCGCCATTGTTGTTTTGGAAGATAAACACTTCAGCCAGCGCCGCCAAAGTTCTGACGAGTTCTTGAATAGGCTCCCCCTTGCGCTTTGGTGGGAAATGGCTGTGCGTCGCCAGACCAACGGTGCAGAAGCATACCAGCAAAACTGGTTTGCGACCAGATCCAAGCGACGTTTGATGTGTGCGGTTACAGAAGTCTAATCTGCCATTTATACACCACGCTAGCACGGTTCCTCGCCTCCTATTGGCGATCTATGGTACTACTGCTCTCTAGAGGGAATCAAGCAAACCAATATGGCGGCGCACATAACATTCAGGAAATGTTGTTATAATTGTGATGTTTCGTTGTTTGCGGAGAGTCAGGTGCAGAAGGCAGCCTTTGGTGAATTTACTTGGCAGAGTCGACTTTTTGGAAGTGGATACGACAAGCGATAGTCTAATCAGGGCTTACAGACGCAGGAATAAAACGACAGGTTGAGGTTCATCACACTGCTAAGCAGAATCATCACTGGAAATCCTTCCAAAAAATTAAAAACCATCCACTGGACTTGGTGTCCGAGTTTGAAGACGTTTCGCTTCCCATCCAGGAAGCTTTTTTAATTCAAAATTCCAAGAAGAGCGTTGAGTTTGAGGTTTATACAGCAGCCCAACAAAACCTTGTTTTTGTTTTGAAAACATGCAAATTGGGACAAAGGGGTCCAATCATTTGGAATGGGGGTCGTTTGGCTACTTTTGTTAGACTGCAATGCCCCATACCCATCTAAGTGTCTGAATGGTTGGTCGTTAAAAAAAAAAACGGTAATGTAAAGGGCTGGTTATCCTCCCAAAGCACTGTGTCGCAGTGAGCTTGTCGCAGATATTTTAGATTTATGCTAGGGGTGGAACGGTTCACAAAATCCACGGTTCGGTTCGATTCACGGTTTCTGGTCACGGTTTTCGGTTCGATACGATACATGTTGATTGTTACACCAAAATTCCATAAAAAATTATGAAATTAATGAAAAAATCCCCCCAAAAATAATGGATTGTAATTATTTTAAATGATCCGCGGAAACCCTGGATCATTTCCGTATGTTTTGCTGCTTTGAATTTAATCATCTGGTGCATGCTCTCTAACCTGACAACAGCCAGATGCATGTCTCGCTCATGAGCGAGACATGCATCTGGCTGTTGTCAGGTTA
>NW_015151334.1:150126-151783 GCF_000732505.1 Cyprinodon variegatus
GCAAGAGGGACAACCAGGAACTAGCTGTGGGTCTAGATACGGCCAAGGTGGTGAGGAAGTGAGGGCAAGTTTGTGTGACAACAGGGACATGAGAGTGAAAAAGAGCGGGGATCCAGGTGGAAAAATGGTCCTTGCGGTCTCTCGCTCTTCTACCTTTTCCAACTTCACGAGTTGTTTTGCACAATGGTCGTCATATAAACCATTGTGTCAGTGAGCCCCAGGGTAGCTGTGGCTACAATGTAGCTTGCCACTATCAGTGTGTGAGTGTGTGTGTGTGAATCGGTGAATGAATGTAGTGTAAAGCGCTTTGGTCAAGTCTCCTAACTTGAATAAAGGCGCTATATAAGTACATGCCATTTACCATTTACCAAAACGAGCCGGTAAGGTACCAAACAGGAAATGCGCATAATGTAGAGCGGATGTGGATTTGACCAATCAGAGGCCTCCTGTCTGCGGCACTTTCTGCCTTCAGTTACAATTTTGGAGAGGTGCAGCAGAGTGTCTGCGGAAGGGGGACATCTGCGTTCACTACGACACGCAGACGATCTAGTTTCTGAGCATAAATCAGCCTTTCCTGGGGTTTCAGTTTATCTGATCAACATTAACCTCCTGACAGAAACTCCTTCACAACATGAGTCTGTAACAAGTTTTAATTCGACCACGCATGAGTTTTTTTTAAGTAAGAGTAACCAATTCCAGGAAATTCAGCCAAAGCTTAATTAATTATTTTTCTGTCTTTTGAGGCATTCTGAGGAGGACATGTAGGTCCACTTTCAATCACTCTTCTGCTTCCCAACCAAGGCTGTTTGGATTTTAGGTCCAAAACTGAGATTTGAACCATTTTTAATCTTTCATACATACCACTCAGTGGAAGCACTAAATCAAATTTAAAAACGGTGCAAGAGCAAGTCAGATTTTTACATTTTTTTTATGTGGGCACTGAATGAGAGAATGAAACAAGCCAGAAGTTCACCATTTGCTTTAAATACAGAGTGTTACTTTTGCCCTGCCACCACAAGATTCAATTTGCCAAGAGCCATAATAAAGACGTAATAAGTAGTGAAAGCCAATTTATAGAATTTAATAGATGATCAAGTAACCTTTTACAAAGAAAAATATATATTTTTAGAAAGAGTCAAGCAGGACCAGTCCCCAATATAAAAAGAAGAACAACAGCTGTTAGCCTAATTAAAACTACAACAAAGTTAAAGCTAAAAGTAGTGGTGGGTCCATTAACACTGATGGGTGGAGCCCATAGAGCCAAACAGAAAGTAATGTGACCGATACATGTGTTTAGAAATGTATCTGTCAACATGATGTATCTGCTAAAATCTTTTGCTGTTTATAATTAAAATAATCAAGAAGGTTGTAGCAGCCTAAAAGGAATAGGAACGTTTCAGCCGTTGAGTTTTTATTTTAATTTTCTCGATGTGTCATACTTTTCCTCTGTTATCATTCAACTTATCTGCATTAAGCCAATTTCAAATTGACTCTTAGTTGATTTACTGTTTTTACTATACTTATTGTCAGTGGCGGCTGGTGAAAAATATTTTTGGTGGGGCTGATATAGCCTAGTGTATGTCTCCAACTAATCCGGAATAAGAATTCAAATAAACAATTGGACAATACATACAATTTAACAGTAATGATTTAATTT
>NW_015151334.1:152838-154225 GCF_000732505.1 Cyprinodon variegatus
AGTTTATATAATTTGTTTTGCTTATAGGTACACACTCTAGAGAGTAAAACTGACATTTATTAGTTAATTTCTAAAAATATATTTTACGTTTCTCTCTTCTTATCAGGGAGGGCGGTGCCCCAGCGCCCCCTATGGGCCGGCCGCCACTGTTTATTGTTCTAAAAATATGATTTAAAATCCGAGTCCACAAGCATCCTCATTAACATTTGCCCCCTAAATTTTCACATTATTTTTACATTATTTATTGGCTGCATCTAAATTTATCAAAAACATTTTCAATTTGAACATAGAAATGAAATAATACAATGTAACCGACAATAACTTAAATGATATCACTGTACTAGGTCATCAAATCAACCAGAAAAGCTGCCTGTAGTGTCTTTAATTGGCCAGCAGGTGTCAGTATTCTGTAAGAAAGGATCAATGCTGCATCAATACAGTTTGGTTTCAAATGAACCTATCGGTTGCAGTTACTGTTCCAACTTTAGGGGTGCGTTATCATTTTATCATTTATCATTTTGGAAGAATTTTAATTTAGATCCAATGATGACTAAAACTCCAGAAACTGGATACATTTTTCTTTTTCTTTCTTTCTTTTTAAATCCATTTGGGAAATTGAAATTTTGAAGAACATGATTAAATGCAGTTATGAGATTTTTAGTGGGATAAATCATACTTCTTTATGCTGGTTAAGATTCTCAGTCATTTAGGTCAGAGTCTTTCCAAAAAAGGAATAAAAAAAGAATCCACCGGACTTTGTATTGCAGACTTAGCGCGCATTCAAAGGGGCGGATCCATTTGTACTGTTCAATCTGCATGTTTTCGAAGCCAAAGGCTTTGTTTTTAATCCTCTCTATAAAGCCTCAAACTTCATGCTATTTCTGACATTTTTAATTGAAAAAGCTTCCTCAGGGTTTATACAGGAAGGAGCTACTTTAATTTAATGCTTTTTAATGCTCCTTTAATGCTGTTAGGAATAAGAACCAATGACTCTCATATATATAAGGGGTGTAAATCACACCCATCATGGTGATTCAGCGTCAATTTCCTAACCCAACGATTCCATTATTCTCGATATTCAGGAATACACCACGATACGATTCGATTAATTGGTTAATTTGTTTTTTTCCCTTACAGGCTAGACAATGTTTCAAATACTAAATAAGTCAATGAAAGCTGTCATATCATTATGCATTGTATTTGAGAAACAAGGGGAAATAACAGAAGTAGATAAGTTGTTCCAGGAGCAAATGGATAAAAATAGATCGGAGGAAAAAAAATAAAAATGAATCGATACTCGTATTGATGCATCGGATCGTCGGCTGTTGGATCGATGCATCGATACAAAACCATTATTATTATTTACACCCTTATTATATATATATAA
>NW_015151334.1:156691-159077 GCF_000732505.1 Cyprinodon variegatus
TCTGACATTTTAAATGCCACGATAATCACATTTAATGAATTTCAATGCCAAATAAGGCCTTAATTTAAAAAATAATAATTTAATGATTTTTAATGAGCTGCAGAAACTCTGTTTGTTGATGGGAAGCTAAAGATCTTCAAACTTGGAAACAAAGTCCAGTGGATTGTTTTTCAACTTTTCTTGAATTTAACACTACTTTATCTAACTGGTGAAGAAGCTTATTTTAATGGGTTTATTCCTTATTTGTGATTTTGGGGCCAGAATTGGGCGGTAGGCAGTTACAGTCATTCGATTTAAACTGCAGACCATTTTCCAACTGATCGTTTATGGGTCTTTTTTCATTATCAAGATAATCTTACCTGATATCAATAAGATTTAAGGATCATGTCACCCAGCCATATCCAGCAAATATCATAATCTGTTTTTAAGGATATTTATTATTTTGTATTATATTTTCATTGATTAAAGGATCCAGGACCGGTTCTATGGGGACACGGGCCCCTGTTGGCCCCTGTCTAGACCCGCCCATGGCTCCACTTTGAACAGCAGGTGTCTTTACTGTGATTATAAAGATTTATTGTTTTTCACTATAAATTATTATTATTTATCTCCAACCTCTGCGGGTGATCATAGAACTGAGGTGTTTATTGTTAGGATTAATATTTAAGCCAACATCTGTACAGATGTTTCTTATTCTGCAGCAACATCGCTGCTTTCTTTATGCATCTGAAGCCAGTTTGGTTCTGGATCAACCGGTTTAAATAAACAGTGAAGGTTTGATTGCTGCTGCAGCAGCAACAGAGGTGTTGGTTCTGGTTCTGGTTCTGAGCCCTCAGCTCGTCCTGCTCTGCAGTCAGAGGAAACAGCAGCGCTGCTGGACTTTCCGGTTAAACCCAGTCTGGTTCTGACCCACTGCGTCTCTGAGCCCAGCAGCTGCCGGTACCGTTCACCATGGACTCACCGGAGGTCTGAGTCGGTTCTGGCAGGTCGTCGAACAGGTCCATTGTTGTCCTGGATTAGCCTAGCAGCTAACAGGCTAACTAACCTCCAGTTCGGTTCCACTATGTCTCTATGGTTAACAGTTCTCACTCGAACCACTAGAGGTTCGGCCTTAAACCTGCATTAAACCGGTTCCGACGGAAAATATGTGCGCAAATGGACCGGTTCGTATAAAAACGCGGATTTCTTCTTCTTCTTCGTGATGTTCTAACGGCGGTTGGTAAACCACAATTGAAGTAGCATTACTGCCACCTACCGGAGGAATATGAACTGGATAGGGTCTAAAATATAAATAAAAACTTCATTTCTATGTGCTATCAAATAAATTATTCTTTCAAAAAATAAATACAGCCTGGCAGCTTTCACTCCTTGAATCTTTCTAGAACAAAGCAATAAGATTTTGTTTTATTTTTATCCTGTTAAGGATCTTAATTTTTCTCATCTTTCCCAGAGTCACATTTTAATGTTTAGTGCTTCCTTATTATAAATAATAATCTGTTTATTCCATGTCCATTTATGTCCAAATTATTGTCTCTTTTCTTATTTTCTTCATGTTCCTTTCATCTATGAAGCTATTGTCCTTTATTCTTTCCACCCCTTTTACCACCTCTCTTTATTTTTTCTTTATCTTTCCCTTTAATTCTGTAAAACTGATCTCACCATTGATTTAAACTAATAATTGTTGGTGATCTCTTTCATTTCCCCTTAACCCCAAAATGTATGGCAAAGCAACTTATTAAGTCTGCAATTCTATAAAACAAACTTATAGTCTCCCCCCAAAGCTCTTTATTTAACCATTTTCCTTCCTGTAAGAAAAAAAAACAAACAATAGTTTTGTTTTTATCTACAGAAAACATAAAGCCTAATTTATGTGACCACTTTTCCACAAGGGAAATTCTGTAGCATTTCTTTCTTTTTTCCATCTGGCAAAAAAAACATTTCACTCTCTATGTCCAGTACTGGACTTACTATATTATGCTTACTATACTTACTTACTAGTTCCCAGTGGTATTCTTATGTAAAACATGGGTTCCCAAAGCAGGGGTGAGAAGTACCAGAGTGCCAAGTGGAGTTTCACAACATAATCTTCACAGTCATTGTGTCGTGATCCCTATTCAACAGTAGATATAACAATCAAATACCCTATAAGATGCACATTTAAATCATTGAATGTCCAATTTAAAAATCAAAATAACATTTAAATTATTTAATGTAATTAAAAGAAAAATGAAATAAAAACAAAGATATCAAACATTAGAAGATTAATTGGAGTTGCCACAGTTCTCTTTTTTTTTCAAAATAAAAGCTTAGCACTTCAAGTGCTTTATACAGTTTTTCTCTTTCTGAAAAAATCTTACACTGCAAAGCTCAAAATAAAAATAATTAA
>NW_015151334.1:159927-162391 GCF_000732505.1 Cyprinodon variegatus
GTCTGCCTCCATGGCTGCGAGACCCGCTCCTATGTAATTATAAATAACGAATTCTAAGGCAACGTAAATATTAAGGTTAAGAGGCAGAGCTCGTAGATGATGATAAAATAACATAGTTATGTATAATATATTACATTTCTGACTGTATATCCCTGTAATTATTACACACTGTAGCTTTAAGTACACTTTTTTAGGTATCTACACTTTACTCCATTAATTATTTTCCTTCCTACTTCTGACTTCTACTCATTACATTTTCACACAACTATCTGTACTTTCTATTCCTAACATTTTTAAAACAAACGTTACGCGTTACTCTTGGCTTTGGTTTAATGTTTATAAATATTTATTTCCCATCATGTGCGCCATCATGCAGATCATTGGCAGTATCTATATTTCTATATATATATTTCTATAACAAAAATTGATAAATTCAGCTATAAAAATTGAAGTAGTTTTTTGTATTTGTTTAAAAAAAAAATTAGCAGATGTAAATTTGGATGCTATCTCAGTACCACTGAAGCTATCACCTTATTGTTTTTAAATAATTAGTAAAACAGAATTTGTAAAGAAAAAAAAAGGAAATAGATCCAAAGGACCTATCAGTAACTATTATCTGTTCCAGCGCATATCATCATTAGAAGAGTATTATGTCTTCAGTACAGGGGCCATAACAGGGGCCAGGACGTGATATATAGGGGCATTGGCCCCCCGTTGGCCCCTGTCTAGTTGCCCCTGTCTAATATTTCTACAAAGGAATGTGAAAAAGTTAAATATACATTTACTTTAAACTTTACATTTACATCCTATCAAGATAACAGCTTATTTAAAACAAAAAAACACAGCTGTATCCATGTACACATGAATAGAAAATAGGTTTTGGGTTGAGAACATATATTCCGATTAGGTTTCACTGTAACTTTATTGAAGGACAGATTATTTTTATGCTGGCCCTGAGATCTTATTTTTCATTTATCTCTGCCTGTAATGAAAAAAACATGTATTTTTTTATGTGGCTGCTTCAGGCTGCTCATGAGAATGTTCAAGATTTATAGATGCCTTTTAACTGTTGTAATTTAATCTGAATATATAAATCTAACTAAACTGTTTTAATATTGACACAGATTGTATTTAATGTGAAATATCTTAAACATCTAGTAGTGTTTAGCTAATGTTAAACCTGTGATAACTGTGGTGTTTTTCTGTTGCCTGGTCTGCTTGGTAAAGGTCAATTTCTTAGCTCTGTGAGATTTCTGGCTTAGTTGTTTGGCCTTTTGTTATTTACAGACACACAATTGGCTGAATAAACGCTGGATTAATACAGTTTTTTTTTTCTTGAAAATGAAAAACAAAGCAACAAAATAATAATAATAATAATAATAATAATAATAATAATAATAATAATAATAATAATAATAATAATAATAATAATAATAATAAAAACTTGCAATCATTCTCCATTTCAGACAGAACCCAGCTGAGAAGCATCATTAATGATGTGATTCCCCTCTGACATTGAGGAAGAATAACTATGTGTATCTAGCAGATAGCCGTCTTATTTTACTCAACAGGTTAATAATCTATATTTAATTTGAACTATTCAGTTAAGAAAGCTTCAGAAAAAAAAAGAGAGGGCGCAAAAACTGGGTCCTGGTATCGGGCGTCTTCTTCCTCTCTCCTTTCTTTTTGAAACCCAGACTTTTGGCTGCTGCATTTTTCAGCCACAAACTGCTTATTTACATATTTTGTTGTTAATGTGGTCCTTTCATTGTCACCATACGTCACTGCTGATGACAGACGGGGGGACCAAACCATTTATTGTAATTTCACTGGAGGGCGGGGGTCAATATATTCATGCTTTGTTTCACTGTTTATTGCTAAAAAATCATGGAGTACATGAAGATTATTTATTTTACTGCTGGATTTTCTTTTTATATTTGAAAAATATAGCGGGACAAATCTTTTTTTTCTTCTTTTGGGCCCCCATTCAGTCAAGGGCCTTATCGTCCTAACTCCCCCCCCATATGGCGCCCCTGCCTCTGATAGTTTCCTCCGCCCTTGGAGGGTGTTAAAACTCCCACCGCAGCAGGGAACCTGAACGTGTCATCGGGCTCCGGGCAGAGATCTGAGCTCAGAGCCGCAAACTGCGGGGGTCTCTGAGCGGCTCATCATGCGGATGGGGCTGCTGTGTCTGTGGACCAGCTGGATGTTGTCCCTCCGGAGCGCAGCGCTGGATGCTTCACAGCGGGATGAGGGAGGCCTGCAGCCCGGGCAGGAGATGGAGCCACAGGGGGATCGGACCCGGTTCTGGAGGCAGAACCACGGAGAACCGGCAGATCCGGACCCGGGAGAGACTGCTGAGGGGCCCGGGGCCCGGAGGAGGGCAGCGCTGAGGGGGTGAGCGGCAGAAAAACAAGAGAAACAATTACAAGAAAACTTTGATCCTCACGATAAATAAATAGGA
>NW_015151334.1:162788-171596 GCF_000732505.1 Cyprinodon variegatus
CAGTCTAATTAGTTTTCTTCTGTTCCTGGGCGTCATGGAGCAGAGCATGATGGGTAAAGATTGGGGCCGAAACAATTAATCAGATTAATTGATTATAGAAATAATCATCAACTAATTTAGTCATCGATTAATGGTTAACTGGTTAAAACATGCCTTTAGCTGACAGAGCGACCCACTTAGAGCAGTAATTATACCAAGATTGTAAAAAAAAATATAAACATTTTGCATTTAAGATAAAAAAAAAATACTTTTCTGTCCATCAATATGCTCTTTCCAGGACTCCTCAAGTGGATAAGTTTTAGTTTCTGCTTTAAATTTGTAAAATTAGGACCTTTGGATATCCGATTATTAATTGAAAATAGAATTGACAGATTTGCAAAATAATCATTAGTTGCAGCTCTAGTAAAAATGGTGTTTTCCTGCTGATCTGAATCAGCTTCTTGATCTTTTCGGCTCCTTTCAGAAGAGTTGGGAATGTCTGTGAGTGTCACGTTAGCGTTAGATGAACGAGGCCTGGCTCACAGTAAAGTGATGGATTCAGAGTCAACAAACACCAAGAGTGTAGATCAGTGTGTCTCACTTTACTCCTTGTGAACCAAACCTGTGATTTATATTCTGATCTTTTTAACACTCAATTCTTTCGTTACAAATAGTTTTACATCAAATTAATGTTGGTCTAGATGCAATCTTTACCTCAGCAGGCAAGTTTCTTGTTTCTTTTAGTAGATCTATAGAAATCCCCCCAAATAACACTGCATGACACAAAGAATATACTTTTTCCCCAGCTCCAAGATAATTTCTGAGGAAAGGTCAGTTTATTTGTAGAGTAAAATTTAGTGCAAAGAACATTCAAAGTTTTTTTTTTTTTTTTTACATGAATTAACAGTAAAATAGGAGGAAAATAAAAGCAAGTAAAGATAAAAACATGAGAAGTTTGCTGAAAACATTGGTCTGCAGATGATTAGCTAAAATATGACTTTGCAAACTTTACCAAAGTCCTATCATTTCAGGAATGTTACGTATTTTTTTTTTTTTTTACAAAAAGTAGATTCAGATCAATCCTAAATATTTGAAATTCACTAAGGATTGCAGTTTAAGACGTATATTCATCTTAAAGCTGCCATTCATACCATTTAAAGTCTCTTTAATTGCTCCGTTGCATTGCTTCAATCCTAGAAAGCTGAAAGAAAAGACTTTATTTGCAGCATTTTCCCCTCATGAGCATCTCTACCCGATCTGTACTGGAAGAGTGATCTAGAAATAAGTAAAAATTCCTTAAATTAAGTGTATTTACCCTTAACTTGAGTAGGCAAATGAGATTTGCCAATGGAATGAGTATTTTTTAACATACACTTGAAGAAAAAGCAATTGTGTTTTCTTATTTTAAATGTAAATTGTCTTGTCCCATTGGCAAAATGTCTCTTTTACCTCTTCAATCCAAGAACAAATGACTTATTTTAAGAAAAAAATGACTTATTTAGATTTCAATTTTTTCCAGTTTTCCAGAAGTATGAGTGCCAGCAGGGCATTTTTCAGTTAAACATTTGTAAATTATTTAGGCAATTTTTGGCTTCATTTTGGCATTACTGTATGCTTGTAATGTATAGTGCATAATCTAAAGAATGAGAAAACAAAAATACAGATTAAAAGCAGCGCAGTCACATTTTGCTGGGCTGCTCTCAGCAGGTGCAGTGATGTCATCAGACAGATGATTTAACAGAACTGATGAACTGATTGTTTCTCTTAGCACAGTCATTATTAAGATCAAAGACATTCAGTATACTTTTATAGATAAAAATAGTACTAAGTACGGTTGGTACTGTAATTATTTTATTAAATGTTAATCAGGATCTGTTTGTGGTTGGATGTAGACAGATAAGCTGGTGATATGGAACATGGTTCCCGGACAGATCGGGTAGAAACAATGAAAACATTTGAGTTATTTGACCGTTTTATATGGAGGAAACGAGTGTCGTGATAAATAACATAAAACATGCAGATTGACCGAGTATTCAGGTGAGAGAGACGGTGGGAAGTTTCAAGACATTTAATAACAAAAACAAACAGAAAGGGGCGAGAGCCAATGCCAGAAATACCGTTGAGTTCGAGGTTTTATACAGCAGCCCATCAAAACACTATTCCTGACATTTTCCTGGATGGGAAGCAAAACGTCTTCAAACTTGGAAACAAAGTCCAGCGGATTGTTTTTAATTTTCTTTTTTTTGGGATACTTTAATCTTAGCTTTTTCACTGCCTAGCTTCACTGTAGCTTAATCTGCTCATTTTATGGCTTAACCTCATTGAGTCTGATCTTAACCGATTGTATTGCTTAGACCTATAGTGTCCTCTTCCCAGATTAGCCCTGTTAGTCTAGTTAATTTCCTGGGTTTAGATTTGTTAATAATTTATTTCATTATTGGTTTTATGTTTGCTTGTCATTGTCCCTTTATTGGGTTCAGTGCTTAATCTAAAGAACGACACAAAATACAAACACTCTGCTATCTTATGCATGCAATATAACAGAAATAATGTTAAAGCGTCCATTCTCTAAGCAAACTCGTCATTATTATTTTATACAAAGCAGTTTTCCTTGTTTATGTAATGATCTTGGTTCTGTTGGTTTTTCTCTAAGTTTTAAGTTCATCCAGGTTTTTCCTTGTTTTCTAGCTTTATTATTGTGTCTGGATTCATTTAAGTTTCTTAGGTTTTTCTTTGTCTGTCCTCTGTCGCCCCCTTGTGTTTTCTTTTCCCTTGGCTTCCTCGTCAGCTCTGCTCACACCTGCTCCTTATCATCTCGTTAGTCCTTCCTTTGTTCAGTCAGCCATATTACACTCCCTCTGCAGTCCCTCTGTGCTGATTCCCCGTCTTACTTCATCCTACCCTGGCTCCTCATGATTGTTTGGTTTTTTTGGATTCCCGTATTGATTTACATTTTTAAGTTGGATTTTTTTGGATTACTGTTTGGCTGCCTGTCATCATTGATTAAACCTTCAAAGATCTCACCCCTGCCTCTCAGCTTCTGCTTTTGGGTCCTCACAAAAACCTTAAAACCAAATCTTGACAGTTTAATGATTTAAGGATAGAAATAAGGACATTAGTTAACCTAATTACATTATCTAATGGTGACCTTCGTGACTCCTATCTTAGCTCAGCCTAGCCTCGTTGTGGCTTATTTTATTAGTTTAGCCTTAACTTCATTTATAGCTTAGCCTTATTATTATTTATTTATAAAATTTATCCTCATCTCATCCTGTTTTTAATCTTAAGTAAAGTTTATTTGATCAGATCTCAGGTTGAGCAGTTTTTCGGTTGAGCCCAGCTAGTATGTTTGTCTTATAACTTTAAAACTTGTTTAGCATTTTATCATTTTTCTCTGTCTCTTTTGATTAGAAGCCTTTAAAACAAAAGTGCTGCAAAAAACAAAACGGAGCAACCGAGACCCACTGGAATTAAGTACCAGGTCTAACATACAGTTTGTCTCTACTGGAGTAATAAATATGGGTTTAAAGTTGAGGGAGGCAGCAGAATATTGCTTTAAAGGTTTCCCAGCTGCTGTGTAAAGCTTCTGTCCACTTCCTCTGCTCTGCAAACAGTCTGAGCTTCAAAGCACATCTCCTCCTCTAGTGTTGAGAAGACAGAGAGCTGCCTGTTATGCTCGTGTTTCATCTCCAGCTTCCTACCATTCATCTCTGGGTGATCAACTGCTGTTTGAACTGCAGAACATAAATAGAAGTTAGAGGAGGTGTCTCTGTCTCCTCAGTCAGATTAAAAACTATAAATTCTCTATTCATTCGTGAGCATTACTTTAGCAGATTAAGAAAAAGCCTGTGAATGCTGTGAATGACGTGTAATCCTAAAGCCTTAGATTTAATCACGGGAACCGGCAGAAACCTTGTGAGGAGCTTATTTTCGTTGTTTCAAACAGCCTAGAATGTCTGTGTTTGAGGGTTCAGACCAGCAGCGGTGTGTGACTGTTCTGTTTGGATACAGTTGGCGGGGCCTCCTTCGCCTCAATACAACCAGTACACTGTGAGTAATGATTAAATCCTTTGCAGCGAGGCCAGTTCTACGCTCAAAGCTGAACCCGACATCGGCCTCACTGATTAATGCTAAGCTGAGGAAAATTAAGTCAAAACATGCTCTGGTTTAAGTAGCTGATTGTGGAAAAATGAATTAAATCTTCATCGACAAATAAATTAAAGTAATCCCCCAGCCATTGTTCGAACTCCAGCAAAGTCAATATTTACATATGAGAAGGAAAGGGACTGGAAATGTCTTTTCGTGATTAATATTTGGCGTTTTTTTTCTTTTATTCCCTTGGTACTGAAAATGGTATGAAATATTTCCCTAGGTATCGATATTTTGACCTTTTTGTGAGAACCCTACAAAGTGCTGTTATGTGGTGGTTGAGGTGGGGATCTATATATATCCATCCATCTAATTTCCATCGCATTTATCCCACACGGGGTTGCTGGTGCCTATCTCTAGCTGTCTGCGGGCGAGAGGCGGGGTCCACCCTGGACAGATCGCCCGTCCATCGTAGGGCAACACAGAGATAAACAGGACAAACAACCATTGTATATATATATATATATTTATATATATATATAATTTTTTTTTTTTTTTACAATTTTATACAATTACTGCTCTGCCAGCTAAAGTCCTGTTTATAGTCTCTATATTCCAGCTAGTGATGAACTGATTACCACATTAATTGCCTAATTGAATTAGTAGATTATTTAATTAATCGATTCATCACAATTAATCAGATTAATTGTTCCATCTCGACACAATTTGCATATAATATATAATCAGACACAGAGTTGATATCAACCAATAAGTCAAAATCTGGCTAAATGAAACTTTAGATCTCTCTCACGTTTTTTTTTAATCAATGATGTTGAGTATGTTGAGTATTTGACAAAAACCTTCTTATATTAATTTCATAAGATGCCTGTTCTCATAGAGTCGAAACTACATAGTAAAAAGGTATTTTTGGGCAAATTGAATTGAATTGACTGTCCAGGTCAAGAGCACAGTCTGAACCACATTATTGAATATTTATTGTTAGTAGAATTTATCTCTGCAGCGGTGTCTTCATAGTTCTGCCTGAAAAGTGGATCGGACAGCTTCAGCTGATCCAGGAAGCTGCTGCCAGCATCCTCACTAGAACTAAGAAATTGGAGAACATCAGGCCAGTTCTAACTCCCTATGGCTCCCTGTAGCTTAGAGAATAGATTTTGAAATCCTTCTGTTAGTCAATAAATCACTGAATGATTTAGCTGCAAATCATATTACAGACTTGCTGTCAGTGTTTGACCACTCAGAGCTCTCTGGTCTACTGGATCAGACCCACTCTGCAGAACTGGAACCAGAACCAAACATGGAGCAGCAGCTTTTTGTTATGCTCCACTGAGCTGGAATAAATTCTTAGAAAACTATAAAAACTCTTCAGTGATTAAGAGTGAGATAAAATAGGCCTTTGACTGTAATATCTAAACATTATTTCTTAACTTATAAGCCCATTATTTATGTTTTGAATGATTTAATTACCTTTATGCCACTGCAATGTACTTTTCCTCCTTTTTGATATACAGCACTTTGAATTGTCCTGAGATTTGCTTTATAAAGAAACTTGTCCTGCTTATTTTGGGGAAGTTTTTAATTGTTTTTTTTAACTGTTACCAACCTGAGAGTCACAGACGGTAAAACAACAGATTTTTAAATGAATAAATAAAATAAAAGTTGTCTTCTTTTAAATGTCTAAAATAATCTTTGTTCCTGCAGTCCTCGGGTTTGTGGAGGTCGGTGTTGTCTCGGTTGGAGGCTGTCGAATAAAACCAGGATGTGCACCAAGCGTGAGCAAAACATTCACTTTTTCCACAATATTAAATTCATGTAATAAACAGTGCAGCTTTTCCTGTTTTGTTGTCTTCCCACCCACTACCCCATCCCACCCCAGCATTTAATTCGAGAAACAGATCCTCTGAAATGGGGGAAACATAAAGAGTTTTAGGTGTTATTTTCTCCCCTTCTTTCCTGCAGTAGAGCTGCTGCCCCTAATTTCTCATGTTTTTGACTTTTTTGGGGGGAAAAAACCCAAAACAAGTGAAAAATACCTACAGAGTAACAAGCATTTCAATGTACACATGTTAACATTGCTGGACCTATTCACAAAATGTATACAGGATTCCCCATGCAGCGAAAGAAGCCCAAACCATAGTCCCTCCACTGCTGTACTTGGCATTTGCTCACATTGAAAATGACTTCTTATTCCCTTACTCTTTTCTTTTTCTGCAGCCAGATGTTCTCCACCCTGCCGTAATGGATCGTCGTGTCGAACTTCCAACAGCTGTCTGTGCAGGAAAGGTTTTCATGGCATCCGCTGCCAATTCACCAGAGTTTTAGGTCCTGAGGGAGGCGCTCCAGGAACATCCTTTCATCCACCTGGTCAACCTGAACACACATGTTCTGATCAAAAGCCATCAAACAATGGAAACTTTGCTCCTCTGAAGAATGGAAGTTTGGAATTTGAAAGTCAAGGAGCAGATCCAGGAGGGGTTACCAAAAGGTTTCTGACACCAATAGAGAACCGAACCACTCCAGGAAGCGTGGGTCTGATGAGGACAGATCCAGAGAGTCAAAAAAGAGTGGAGGAACAAAATGTTCTGGAACTGAAGACCCAAAGTAATGAAGGAAAAAGGACACAAAGATCTAAATCGCTGGAGCTGAAATTAAGTCTGGGAGTTCAAACGGAAGAAGGTCTGATGGAAACCTCAGAGCGGAGACCAGATGAGAAAAAAGGAGGAGCAGAGGAGATGAAGAGGCAGGTCCCGAGGTAAGAGTCTCTCCTTTGTTTCCTCCTAAGGGCAGATTAGACTTCTGCAATCGCACACAACAAATGTCACTTGCGTCTGGTCGGCAACCAGTTTTGCTGGTATACTTCTGCACCGTCGGTCTGGAATTTCTAGGGACGCACAGCAGTTTCCCAGCGAAGTGCAAGAGGGAGCCTATTCGAGAACTTGCGAGAACTTCGGCGGCAGAGTGTTTATTTTCCAAAATAACAATGGCACATCTGCAAGATATCACGGTCACAGAGATGGATCTAGGGTTGCTAGACATGGAAGAGGAACAGGTTCTGGCTGACATCCCTCCCGGAGTTGGCATCTTTATATAATTTGTCTGAGGCATCGTACAAGTGGTTGTACTTCCGAACCTCCTGGATTAACCTTTCGTCGTTGTTGTTCATTGTAGTAGTTCCTTGGTTTTTAAATATGGATCAATCACAGCTGCTTTCTGTCTGCGCACTTCTGCTTGAGGTCTGTGCGAGTTTGCGACCATCAGATGCGTAGTCAGGATTCTTTTGAGGTGCGTGACGACGGTTGCAGACCCTCTGCGCGGGGGGCGTGGTCACGCAGAGACAGATTTGACGGTTGCAGAGGCTATGCGTCAGAAGCAGAAATTGGCCTTTAGGCTCTTCAATCCGAGTCTATACACATTGTGCTATGTCCATGTGTCTTTATATTCTGGTCACCATTTCAATTGAAGTGTCTTTTAGGCCTCGCAAAACCCCCCACCCCCCATCCCAATGTATGTGATGATCTTTCTCAGTACTTGCGCTACAAATTTTGAAATGTTTCTTTTATTCTCTCATATTCTCACATCTCTGTGTAGTTTTATGTTCAGACAGCAGGTGGAGACTTTGACCTATTTAATAACATCAAACCATATTTTAAACTGATGTTACTTTCCTTGTTTTCCTTTCTAAGGCAGAATGGTTCATAGTTCAGTGTCAAACACCCCCTTCCTCTTTTCCTGCTTTTCCTTCAGAGAGAGCAAAAGAAAGACCCGATTGTTTGTCTCCAGAGAACTGAGGGGGATTATAGAGTCTGAGATGTAGATGAATAAAACCAGATTTCAATGGTCAGCGTTGGGCTGTGACTGAGTGGTCAGGGTTGAAGGTCAGAGGTCAGGGGTCAGGGCAATGGCAGCCAATAGCAAGATTAGTTCTGGGGAGTAAATCTGTCCTTAATGTAATTTGGAAAAAAAAAAACTTTTAAAGTATACAAGTTCTTAAAGCTTAGGGGAAAAGTTTTCAAACTTTCAAAGCTCTGAATTATTCAAACAGATGATGGACATTTTTTCCAGAAACAAAACAGACAACTTAGCAGGGGAGAACGTTTTAACTAGCTCCATACACATTGTGTTATCAGCAGTTTCCCAAATAAATGTCTTAAAATTTTCAAAATAGGTGTTTTAGAAAAAAACAACAACAATAATTTACTGAAGGATAATGCATTCTCTGTTTTTATAGCCAATGTTAAAGATTTAGTTAGCCCAGTAGTTTCAGTTCTGTCACACTTTTTTACTGAGTTATTTTAAAAGGAAGCAAATGCTAAGTTTCAGACTAAGAAAAGACACAATGCTAAAAAACATTATTATTTGAGATTATATTGCCTTTACTAATGACTTTTTTTAAATGTATGATAATCTTTGTTAAGCTGAATTTTTTTTTTTTTACGTTAGTTGCCATAGTTTGAGACTGATTTAGCTTATTTTAGCTTTAGCTTATCCTGCACTGGCTAAGCTGTAGTTGACCTTATTGTAGTTTATTTCATTATAGCCCAGTCTGATTTATCTAAAGGGCAGATTAGACTTCTGCAACCGCACACATTAAATGTCGCTTGGATGTGGTCGCGAATCAGTTTTGCTGGTATGCTTCCGCACACACAGCAGTTTCCCGCCAAAGTGCAAGGGGAAGCCTATGCGAGAACTTGCGAGAACTTCGGCGGATGGTCACGAGAACTT
>NW_015151334.1:173253-184430 GCF_000732505.1 Cyprinodon variegatus
GGAATGCTACGATGGTGGAGGAGGGGCTGGAGGTGGGTTGAAACGGGGTCATCTGAATGAAGTCACACAGCGCACAGGGTAGCACATGAGTTGCAGATTGGAGACCTTTTAAGATGAACTTTGCATGCTGATTGGCTTTCGTGGAGGTGTGGTTCAAAGCTGATTGGCTGTGTCATAGGGGGATGAAGGCAATTAATCAGTCTTTTTCAGTTGAACTTCAGCCTAGGCTCCATTTTAATTTTGATTGTATAAACTTGGTCCATTTTACAGCTAAGCTTGAGTTCATCTTAGCATAAATTAGCTTACATTAGCTTAAATCACTACTGTTTAGTTCAACCTTTCTAAGCTCAGTGTAATTTTTTAAAATTCATTATTTTAGCTGCTTGTACGTTAGCCTAACTTAGTGCATCTTTGCTTAGTTTGGTTTAGTTTAACATAAGGTTAGTCTAACATGGGCCCAACATAACCAATCAATAAGTGTGACTAGCTTTTTTCAACAAGATCATCATCATCATCATCATCATCATCATCATCATCATCATCATCATCATCATCATCATCATCATCATCATCATCATTTTTCCTTTTTTCTGATTTTTGTTTGATTTTATGCTATCAAATCTAGCAGCGGTACGCATAGCCCCATTTATTTTTTCAATTCCTGTTCTTCCAAACTATAATTTTTCTCCTTTGCTCTTCAGAAGTTGGGTTAATTCTAAGGTCTTTGCATCTTTCCATATCTGTCAGAGGAAGGTGTTTTAATGCTATAAGTCACATAAAGGTTAAGATGGCTCAGAACAAGAGTAGCTGTTGGATTAAGTGAGTCTTCCAGAGTTTTTGCTCATTTTTTATTTATTTTCTGGGCTGATTTAAAGTTAATTCCGATGGTTTATGGCTGGAACAAGTTGTTCAGATTTTTCCAGAACAACCCCTGCAGCTTCTCATACCCTGGCAGTTTTATCTGCCCAGTCCACTTTAAAGGTGCTCATAGAAAAAACAAACAGCAGCTGCGACATTTGAGTTCAGACACACAACAGGCATGAAAAGTAAACATACATCAGACTGCAGGGCGTCTTTCATTCAGTTACCAGCCTGGATTCATTCATCTGTTTAAAGTCAAATTAATTATACAGCCTCCTAATTGGATAACAAAGCAACTGGATAAGTTAAAGACGTTTGACCAAATCCAGAGAAATTAGATAAGGGGAAAAAAATTGAGAAACCAAAAACCACAGTAAAATGACATATCTTAAATCAAAGGGTTAGGGCAGTGTTTGCGATATAAACAAAATAATCTCAAAATAATCTCATATAAGTAAACTTTAAAACATTCAATATTTGTTTTCCTTTATTTTGGAACTCATAGATTATGGAATAGCATATTTCAATATTTTATTGTGTACAGTTTTGATAGTTACGTCTTACAGAGAATAAAAACCCAAATTCAGTGTACAGTATTGAACTTTGACCTTTTGCCACGGTTCGAAGGTAAAGTTATAAAATGTAATTTTTTGTGAAGAATCAACAACAAATGGGACACAATCACTAAGTGGAACAAAATTTATTGATATTTTAAACAAATAAACAGAAAAATTGGGTGTGCAAAATGATTCAGCCCTGTTGAGGTAATACATTGTAGCGCCACCTTTTGCTGCGCTTACAGATGCAAGTCACCTGAGGTGCGTCTCTATCAGCTTTGCACATGGACAGACTGCAATGGTTGCCCATTCTTCCTGCAAAATAGCTTGAGGTCAGTGAGATAGGATAGAGAGCATTTCTGAACAGCAGTTTTCAGGTCTTTGCACAGATTCTCAATTGGATTAAGGTCTGGACTTTGACTAGGCCATTTTAACACCTGGATATGTTTTGAAGCATTCCATTGTAGATTTTTATGTTTTGGATCATTGTCTTCTTGGAAGATAAATCTCCGTCCCAGTCTCAGGTCTTTTGCAGACCGCAGCAGGTTTTCTTCCAGAACGGTCCTATGTTTGGCTCCATCCATCTTCCCTGTATCTGCGGAAGAAAAGCAGGCCCAAACCATGATGCTGCCACCATGTTTGACAGTCGGGATGGTGTGTTGCTTTCACGCCAAATTTGACTTTTTGAATTGTTGCCAAAAAATCTTTACCTGACCAGAGCATCTTCTTCCGCATGTTTGCTGTGTCCCTCTGATCATCATCATCATCATCATCATCATCATCATCATCATCATCATCATCATCATCATCATCATCACCATCATCATCATCATCATCATCATCATCATCATCATCATCATCATCAGTCATTTAGGTCAACATTGGATCAGTCAGAGATCTTCAGTGAACGTCTGGAGACATTTTGCTGCACTGAAAGTAAAGTTTTTTTATTGTTTGAAAAATTTTAAATATCAAATACATTCTTTTTTCACTTCAAGATTATGTCCCATTTGTTATTCATCACAAAAAAACTATATATTTAATTTTGAAGCCTGAGATGCTGCAAAAGTAGTTTTGCAAGGCAAAATATATTAGAACATTACATCAGATAAATGAAAAGGATATTTTGAACAGAAATGTCTGACTTTGTTTCCTTTCTCCTGATAAACTTTTCTTGGGCTCATTTTGCATAAATGACCAAATTCTGCTGGGAAATGAAATCAGGGTCTACAAAAAGCTTAACGCTAAAGGAAGCGTGTAGCGTTCTAGAACAGATACCCCAAAAAAAAACCAGACTGGGGACCCCTTAAAAACATATATAATCAATGGACTATTTAACATAATATAGATAAATAGATAAATACATGCATTTGAAATGACATTAATTATTCCATTTACATTTTAAATGTATTTTGATTATTTAATCACACATTTTATTAGTCATCTAATATATTTCACCATTTTGCAGTATATCTAATATTTGAATTATGTAAGATTAAAAAAACAAATGGCTAAAAAAATTTTATCATTAAAAATGTTAATTTTTATTATTTAATGGGTCATTTGATTACTTAACGGTATTTTAGAATATCATAGTGTTTATATCAATTGAATAATGCATTAGATATATGTAAATATTGCATTTTTTATAAATGTAATCACTTAATTTTTTTAATAATTGAAATTATTATTTAATCATTTGTTTGGGGCAATTAATAATTTCATTGGACATTTTATAATGTCATGGTATTATTATTTGTATCATGTTTTAAATTAACTAATAAATGTTACATTCACTTATTTTGTGGTATGTTTATTTGGATAAATACCTTTACATATTTTACCATGCGATGATGTGATATAACCATGAGGATCAAAATCTTCATTGTTGTGAAAACCATCTTGCGATCGGCCACTTGGGGTCACTTGACCCCGACTTTAAGAGGTCTTGTTCTAGAATGTCCTGTTTTGATCAGATTGTGGTGCAAAAACAGAGCGTCTTCAGTCAGAGGCTTCTCCAGCCTCGCCGTAGGACAGGCAGCTACAGGACATCCTGTAGCCTACAGCAGTTAACATTTACAACAACTCTGAAAAAGAGTTATAAAAACTTTGCATTTTCCTTTTGGATCAACAAGGAAAGTTAAAGGGAACTGAATCTGTGGTTTAACTGCGGACTTTAGAAAACCCAGTGGACTGGAACCAGCTGCTAGCATAGCACGACAATGTCACAGTCTTGGTTCTGTTATGTTTTCTTTTGAGTATTCAGTTTAACTTTGCTCCATGTTTTCTAGTTTTATTGGTTTAATTCCTATTTTGTTGTGTTTTCTGGTTATATTTCAGTTCTCAGGATTTTTTCCCTAGCTCCTTGGAGCGCTCTCTTCACACCTGCTCCCAATCTGCTCGTTAGTCCTCTCTTTGTTCAGTTAGACATAAATACTCTCCTTGTAGTTCCTCTGTGCTGGTTTCTCGTCTAACGTCGTCTAACTCCATCTTACTATGTCTTACCTCATTGTGACAGTTTTCCCCTGAAGTCTCCATGGTTCTGGATTGTTTTTCTTTTTTCTTGTTGGATTTTTTTGGATTCCTATCTCTGTTGTTTATGAACCAATCATTAAATCTACAAGAAACTCAACTCTGCCTCTGCATTTGGGTCCTCAAACCACAACCGAACCCTGACAGACAGACCCTCACTGACTGTGGAGATTTCCACCTGGAGTTCGAACAACCTGGATTATAGTCTCTCCACTCCAGAAAAGTTAAAAAACAATCCACTGGACTTTGTTTCCAAATGTGAAATGTGAAAGCCATCTACCCCTGAGATGTATTTATAAAAATCGAAATGATTAAAATATTGTATTTTTCTGTAAAAAAAAAAAAAAGTTGTTTTGCTTTTTGTGTAAGAAACAGTCTATACATCATATTTGTCTGTATGCAGCACCTGATAAATACCTATTTTATGTGTGTCAGTTTGAGGGAGGCCCAGTCTGTCCTGCTGAGGAACACTTTATCGCAAGGAGGAAGAGGAGGCAACATGGCCGCCCTGTTGATAAAGCACATAACCAGAGAGAAGAGGAAGCTACATACTTTGACCTCTTTATACAACTCTACATCCTCTTCAGTAAAAACCAGCATGAAGACTTTTCCCAGTCAGAGGGGCAGGTACAGCCTCCACCTATCTGCTCCCAAAGGTCAGTTTCCCTTTTTATAGGAAAATGATTTCCATTAATCTGTGAAGCACTGAACTCCTAATGGGCCCCATTGTGTTCTGTCGGCCACTTTAAAAGACGCGCCTGTGGTCTTTAGCATTGGTAACAGATTTCCATTCGTATGTAAGCCATCAAAGTGGATTTAAGTGAGCTTCGCAGGTGTTGTTGGTGACAGACGGACTGCTCTGAATATGTAGGAAATTGCTGATCTGCCAGGACCTTCCAGGGATCTAGAGAATGTCCCATAAATGAAAGAAAACATTTGTTATCAGAGTTGGAATAGAATAGATAATCGCTTTCGAAAGAAGAATGGGCAGGGCATTAGCTGATGAAGTATGGAGGGAATTCTGTTCCATTATTGTTGCAAGTAAACAACTCGTTTTGCAGAATTTCTTTTAATAGGAAACAAAAAGGTGTTTACATTCTGTTTTCTTCTGATTTTAGTTCATTTTTTGGTATTTTTCATATTTGTTAAAAAAAAACTTTTTTAAAAAAAAAGCATTAAAATTCAATTTTTTAATCTTTTTTTCATTTTTTTTATTTCTGTTTTTTTTTTTTTTGATTGAGTTTTATGAATTGCATTCTTTTCAAATAGTGTTTTCCAGATCACATTCTCTTTACTTCCGGAGGTGTTGCTTTCCTCTGGTGTGAAAAGTGAAGATGCATTTTTGTTTGTTTGCATGGAGGCTAGAAGCAACATTTTTTACTGGTCATAACATTTGAAAAATATTATTGAAAATATAAAATCTGTAAAAACAAGATTGAAAAATAAAACCAAATGTGTTCTTTAAGCCTTTATAGGGCACCTAGTGAAATACTTTGAAAATAAAAAAAAATCAACTAATTTTGTAACATTACAACATTGTAAATTTAAATTTTGATGGCAAAAACCAAGGTCAATGTAATAACAAGGGTCACTTGCTATAATCAGTTACAGCTGATGTACAGGATTACATTTTTAGTCTTAGCTTTTAAACTTTTCCCCCCAACTTTATTTACAGGAGGTAACATATCAGCAAAGGGCTCATCTGATTGGTCCAATCCCAAAGTGACATATAATGCCATGTAGGAGTATCTTTGCTGAATGGCTGTGGCCAATTTTAAAAGATTATGCAAATGAACAAAAACCTGCCCTATAGAGGGTTAATGTAACACATTTCACAGCATAATAAAGCAGCAGCTTTTATATGGATCTGAAGGTAAACCTGAAGGGGGAAAAACTGCAATCCTGAAGCAGATGAGCTACAGCAGCAAATGAACTGAGAACAGGAAACTTGGACTACAGTTAGGCTTCAACTCTAAAGGCAATACAAAGTCATAAAAATGTTTCCTGCTCTTAATTTCCGTTGTATTAATCATAAACAGTTCAGGGTAGGGCTGTTGTTGTTGTGTGGGGATATTTTTTGACTGGCTCATTGAAACATCACAGCCTACCTGAGCATATCGGGTGACCATATCCTTCCCTTTATGACCAAACAATATCATCTTCTGACAGCTGCTTCCAGCAGCGTGTCACTAAGCTGAGATAATCTCAGATTAATCTATTGAGCTGAACTCCAGTGGTCTCGACAGTCACTGGATCTCAGTCCAATAAAGGGTCATATGGGGATGCAGTAAAACTGCAGGTTTTTCTCATGGATGTGAATCAAAACAAATCAACTGTGTGATGCTGTCATTTCAAAACGGACCAAAATCTCTGAGGAATGAGGGTTTGACTGCAGTATTAGAGCACAAAGACAAACTACAAATGATTGCATTACATTTTTAACACTACAGTATATTTAGCTTAACTGCATTTCAAGCTTAAATGTAGTTTTTCTTTGAAAATACATTTCAAGCAGGAGATACTTACTCTGAAAAAAATCATAATTAGACAGTTTTATTGACATGAAGTGACTTCTTCCCCCTAGAGTCTAACATTGGTGGTTTGATGGAGGCTTGAGGAGGAGGGGAGCTGTACAAAGTCCACTGAGATGAGGGTGGTGAAGGGCAGAGGAGGGATGCTGTTTAGTAAAAAGCAATGATTCCTGGATGGTAACTGGCTTATAATAAACTGATTGGCAGGAGCAGAAGCTCATAATTCGATTCAGTTTATTTGTATAGCACCAATTCACAACGCATGTCATCTTAAGGCGCATTACAGAGACAATTCAAACAGTTCATACCTTCAGATTGCTTCAGCTTTTTGTCTAAAGAAAAACCGCTGATTGCATCTACTCATTAACTTAAAGGCAATCCCTCATACCAAGCATGCTTGTAGTGACAGTGGAGAGGAAAACTCCCTTTTAACAGGTAGAAACCTCCAGCAGAACCAGACTCAGTGTGAGCGGCCATCTGCCGAGGCCGACTGGGGTTCAAGGAGACAGAAGCAGAGATATAAAAGGCAACTGTAAACCAGCTCCACAGGCCGCCCCATCCAGGACACACACAGCCAGGTGGAGAACCTCCGAGCCAGCTCCCATGTCAGAGGATGAAAGAGAGCACATCCGGCCAGTAACAGCCAGAGAAACAGGACTACACAAAAAAAAAAAACATGCCAAGCTCCAGCATCTATAAACAAAGGTGTTGATGGAAGTGGCAAAGCTAATATTTATCTCCAGGATGGTATCACACCCAAAACAGGAACAGATGAAGCTACTATGAGAAAAATCAGAGAGAGCATAACGTTAGAGATTGAACCAACACTTTGCAGAGTGGGACATTAGAGACAGAATGAAGCAGAATGATGAAAAAAGGGATTGCTATGTCCTCCAGCAGTTTAAGCCTATAGCAGCATAACTATAGAGATAGCTCAGGATAACCTGAGCCACTCTAACTATAAGCTTTATCAAAAAGGAAAGTTTTAAGCCTAGCCTTAAAAATAGACAGGGTGTCTGCCTGACGGACTAAAAATTTTAGTTTGTTTTACAGGAGAGGAGCCTGATAACTAAACGATCGGCCTCTATTTCTTCAGATTTCTTCAAATTAGCTCTAAATTAGCTCACATTTACATGCTAACTGTTCTGTGTTAGTTAGATAGATAATCTATTAAATTATTTTTATTGTATTGTATTGTTATTTTATTGTTATTGTAATTACAAAATATTTATTTTGGAATGTTATTATGACTGGGATAATCATTCAATGGGTTTACACAAAACAACAAGTTTACACAAAACAACAATAGCATTTCTTATATTAGCATCCTTAACATTAGCCCAAAATGTCATGGCAAGTATAAAGAAAACAGTTCAGTTTAAACTACAATGATCTTTCAAATTATTTTTGAATGATGGTTTCTTTATTGTTTTTAGGTAACTATATGAAAATAAATAATCTGATTTCTTGATATTAGCTTTTTAAGACAAAACATGTGATTCTAATTGGTGATAGTCTGCAAATAAAAAGCAATAGCTTCATAATGTAAAAAAAATAAATGGTTATGATAAATCCACACTTTGTTTTAAAGTTCAGCAATAATTAAATTAAATAAACAAAACAACAAATAAATAAATAAGTAAAATCATTTATGTAATCAAATCATTTTCTGTTCCTTATTATAATGTTAAAGATGCTCTTAGTATTTTTGCTTTGTTTTGTTTTATTATTCCAACATTTTTTTTTTTACAATATACTAAATCCTTACATTACCCTACATGCTTCTCTTGTGCAGACATAATTCCTGCAGGCATTTGTTTGAGCAAATGGACAGGATCGTATATTTAACCCACATACCACAGCACATGGATCATTATTTGGTGGAATAACCAGTGCGAGGCTGATAAACTGGGAGATAAACAGCCCATACAGCTGATGCCTTTCAGCTGTACGTCTGTTGCTGGAATGTGTTTTCCATCCATTGCGTGTTAACGGAGCCGACAGCCTGGTGTTCACTGTAGAAGTCAGATAAGCTGGGTGTTAATGCAGTCACAGGGTTCAGGCCCGATTGTTGCAACCCGTAAACAGTTCCTGTAATTGTTCAGCTGCTGGAAGAAAATACCTCAGACCATTCTTCTTCAATGGGTTAAGGTTAAGATGGAGGTTCATGCATCACAAACTGTTTTTTTGTAAATCTGATCAGACCTGATTAGGATGAATTAAATGTTTCCGTGCTTCATTTGAATGTAAAGGATGCTTTGTTATTTTACACCCTTTGCACATTTGAATTGAAAACAGAAACTAATTGTCTAATTCTAGGCCTGTATGTTATATGAGTTAATAGTAAAGATCTAACTTTTAGTGTCTACTTTGATGTGTTTCCACCAGCATTTATTGTGATCTACTTCACCACTACTGGTCTCATGGGTGAAATTTGGCAAAGCTCAGTCTAGAGTCATTCCAATGTGAGTCACAGGGTCTCTTGAAACTTTTATGCAATAAATGGCAGGAGCTGAGAGGATTTAACATACATGGAGCATTTGTTTAGTGTTTTTAGACAGTGTGTGACCTGACTCTCTGGGTTTGTGTGAACTGTAAAGGAGCAGCTGGAGGTTGTAATGTTGGTTTTGCTCTCAGTGGGTCTACTTTCTGCCACTCGTTGTGTTTTGTCGTGTTTCCACCTCAATGATTCTGGCTTTACATCACCCCTTCAGGCCGCTTTCAGTCAGGACATGAGATCATAGACAAACTCATGCAGAAACAACCAGCCTCTATTCAGCCAAACACTGTGGCCCTCTGCCCTAATGGGGGGATTCTAATGTGGCTCTTACCATCCCACCACTCAGCTGTCAGTCTGCTTTCAGGTACAACAATAATGTTGCAATCCATCCACTTTCCACAACCGATCTTTGACTTTAGCTCTGTCGGCTGGAGGCCAAACAATCAAGTGCAGACTGTTTTTACCCTTTACCTGGCAACTTTTTCCAGCTCCATCTCAGGCATCATGAAGGTGTTTATGACGATACTCTTGGAAACCATGCATATGGTGAAATGGAAAGCTCAGATATTTCAGCAAAGGGGATCTGTGGAGCTGTAACCAACAGGCAGGGTCTTACCTACTGTAAATACCATGAAAGCTGCTTTCACATCAAACCTTTGGGACGCTTTTAACTAGTGTTGCACCGATACCAGTATCGGGCAGGGTCCTGATCCAGCACTAAAATGGTGGTATTGGTATCGGAGAGTACCAACAAATAGGGCACCAATACCATTTTGAGAGCCAAAAGATTCTTCAACTATTGTCACCCATTCCAGGTAGGCAATAAAAAGTTCTACTGGATTCACTTTATATTAGTCTTTTTCCTGCTTCACAAAGGTAGGCAGCAGCTTGACAAAGCAATGATGGCAATTATTTTACATCCAAGTAGTATGCAGTTCTTCATTTATACACACACACAAAAATTTCAAACGGATGGTATCGGTATCGGCCAATACAGCACAGCCAGGTATTGGGTATCGGTATAGGGGCCAGAAAATGGCATCGCCGCAACACTAGTTTTAGCCCCAGCAGGGTCCGCTCTCTGGATGTGGCGTGAAACGAGTCCAATACCATACCATCACATGGTGTTATCGCCCCCTTAAAAATCCTCTCTGTTCAAGGGAAACAGAAGATTAGTCTTCAACCTGTCGCTCCAGAGCCACATTTGGCTGTTTGGATCTTCTTCTATGGTTCTTAATCGAGGCTAAAAATTATTGAGAACTAAAGAAATTTTTTTTAATACAGTATATTTTTATAGATTTTTTTCAAGAGTGATTACACTGAAATTCCATGATGACATGAAAAGGAACCAATAATATGTTTTTTAGATCTATATTTTAAGTCAGATATAAACATCAAGAAAATCCATGTTTCCTCTTTATAGAAATGTTTTGGGTTTCTTTTTATTCCAAATGCTAAAAATATAAATCAAATGTTAATTCTTTAAAACAGCAACATATTATCCTACAGCAGACATTTATCCATTAAAATAGTTGTCTTATATGAAAAGGTTGGGTAATACTCGCCATTCTTTTATTTACTTTTATTTAGCTGGACTCAGACCAATGGTCTTCAGAGTGTCCTGTAAAAAGGAAACAAATTGTTAGAAGAATTTCTGCATTCACTGTATTTAATAACTTCATAAACTGCATCCTAGACAAGTTTTTATCAAGGTATCTGTGGATGTTTACCTTCAACACTGGGTGGTTCAGTGGTCCGATCTCAGTAATTCCCCTCATAAAATGCATTTTATCAAACTTTATCATGTTAAGGAGTTTCAGAGAAGATCTAAAATAATGACCCAATGCCTGTAAAGCGGCACTAAACTCCAACATTATTGCATTTTTTATTGCCTTAGGCTAATAGCAGAGTGCTTTAGCTCTGAGGAGAGTAGAGCATTTAATGCAGCAAGCCTGGATGTCTGTCTTGGATCGCTCCCTGATGTTACGGTGCATATATATATTTTTAAACTTCAACATTAGCCAGTTTTAGGAAGATAAAGTTTCCTCCTTATTCTAGTGGTGCTCATTATCTGCTGTGAACCACATTTTAGATGTATCTCTAATGCCACTCATCAGGTTTAAATGAATGAACTACTAACAGGTTTCTGTAAAGTTGCAAAAGTAAAGCAATCATTCCCAGAGACTAGCCTCCATC
>NW_015151334.1:184805-192824 GCF_000732505.1 Cyprinodon variegatus
GTTTCTAAGTCACCAATTTAGTGCTACTTGGTCCCAATGGAATTTCCCATTGGGAACCTACTAGCACTAAGTTGCTAACTGGTTAGCAAGATGCTTCCAACAAACCAGCCACAATCAAACTTGCCTGCCAACCTTCCGCCACAACAATTCTGCCCTCTTGATAAATGACCAATCACATTCACTTTATTCACTTGTGTAAAGTCGGGCACCACTCAGGAGAATTTCGGAACTTCAACCGTTGGAAAAGCCGCTTCCTTACGACTTCAAAAATACTTTGTACAACTTCTACATTTGTGCAAAGCATTTCTCTTTTTTTTTTAAACTTTACTCTTACATGTAGTTGGATTTTTATTTAATTATTTTGAGGCCTACCCAACACAAGTTCACGGAAGATATGTTGCTGTGGCAATGTTAAGCAAGCTAGTGGTCGCAGAGAAGAGAGTTATCCCTCTCGCCGCAGCAGACTAGTAAATGTACATAGTCTAATGACAGAAACAAGGAGGAAATATGGCACAGAAGCGCAATTCAGATTTTTTTGGAAAACCACCACCAGTGAGGAAGAACACTTGTACCGTAACCACGGGTTAGGGTCAGAACACATAAGTTAGGCTGTTGTTGGACATAATTCTGGACGCGTTATGAATACTCTACGTATACGCTCAAAACTGAAAAAATACATAGAAAGTTCAGCGTATGCAAGTGTTTTAGAAGATTCTAGGACGTCAGGCATAAGCTGGCTAAATCAGCAAGGAGTGACATGGCCCTTAAAGACTATCGCTGCGTGCCCTGATTTGTATGTGAAAATAAAGTACTGAATCTCAATCTATTTATTTATTTTATTCTAAATAGGCCTATAGGCTCATAGGTCTTTTGTTCAAAAAAATAAAACAAAAAATATTTTTACAGCAACCCCTGATCAAAAGGACGTCCTGCAAAAGTGTCACTGAAACGCTCTAAAAGCTAAGGCACATAATAATATTAATAACCCTTATTTTATTTTGAAACGGAACGTTATTGAAATTAGTCGTCTGCATGAAACCCATCCCTGAGAGAGCAGTTAGCATCTGGTGCTGAGGCTGTTTCTCCAACTGCAAAAACGGATAAAAAAAAAGATGCGATTAAAGCTATAAAATACATATATTTGCCCCTAAATTAAGCAGGTGAATAAATTATCTGCCAATGGAAGGAGTACTTTTTGCCTTAAAATAAGATTATTTGACATTATGCACTTGTAATAAGATAGTGGAGTTGGTATATGTCATGATGGGTTTCAAATATTTTGCCCACATGTAGATGCAGATGACAGGCAGACTTGTAGAGGTCCAGAGGGGCAGCGGAGCGGACTGTCAACGAGTTTTCCTGAAGTGGACAGCAAACTGAAGTGGTGGATGTTTTCCTTAGTGTCAGAGAGATGCATAGATTCCTTCCAAGGCTTGAAGGACCAGGCTTTTCCAGTTGATCAGGAAATAATCCTGCTGGAGACCACAAAGGAGACAAAGGGTTAGAACTTAGGACTCAGAGAGACGAGAACTAAAAAGGTTAGACTCAGCTAATCTCAGAGAGGCTAGAGTACCCAATACTCGCAAACACTCTGGCGTCGAGGTGGTGACAGTCCGCTGCTCAAATACTCCTCTGGTGATAACCAAATGAGCCGCAGGTGTGAGTGGTAACCAGGAAAAGGCCCTCCAGGCCAACAGGGAAAAAGGGCACATCTAAACAGGTGCTATTTAAGTGATGACTTAAGGAGTTTATTGAGTGTTTATATTTAAAAACAGAACCACATGAAGTCCATTCTGCTTTCTCGTCACCATTAGTCAACATGGATAATCCCTGAGTGGTGCTGGTACCAAATCCGTTCAGGCGCTGCACACATTCAATAAGGCAAAAAAAATTGAGGCAATGGGACCATTATTGACCATAGATTGTAAGCCAATTATTTCTTTGCATCCCTGCTTTGAACCCATCAGATGGTGTATGTGCTAACCTCGCATGTGCTAACCACACCTTGGTCATGGGCTGGAGTCACTGAGCAGAAGGAAGGGGTGGTGGATCCAAGCAACTGAAGTAAACGTCCTCTGCAGGGAGGCCGGACTCGCCCCTATGAACACGAAAACTGTTGTAGATTCACTGGTTTTTCCACCTTTAATGTAGCCTGAGCGTCTGTGAGGATGCCTTTTGGATACTTTCCGAGGAATTGGGGAGTTTTCATAATCTAAAATATTTTTGAAAATGACCCAAAGATCAAGTTAAGGCCGGTCTCATGAAGCCATCTATAAAGGTTTTATCAGCAGATCCAGATAAAAGTTGAGCTTACAGGCATTTCTGGGCTGTTGCGTTTATTTCAAGGCATTCATTCACTGATGCCAGTAACATACCGATAACATGAGCGCGGCTCTTCTTTTAGAAAGGCCATTTCACCTAAACATGTTTCCATTGGTCCACCACGCTGCCAGGCCTTCAGTTAGTACTTCATCACTTCATAGTTGTATATATCTTGTTTATTTGAGTTTCAGGACAGCAAATTAACCAACATTTAAAGAGCAGCTGCTGAGTCCAACATCGCTCTTTGAAGATGGAGAGAAAAAAGACCCAGTAAAATCCAAGTTCCAGATGTGTCATGTAAACATGGCACTGAGTCGAGTTTAACAGACAGCTACATGTCAACAACAAGTGTGTGTGAAATCATCAGTTTCTGCTCAGCCTGTCCTCTTACACTGCAGCCTGGATTTACTTAAAGACATTCGGTGAATCCGACCCCCTGAAACCCAAAACCAGGGTTGCATCATCAGCCTGACATCCTCTAATGTTCTGCAGCCCGTTATGAAACAGCGAGCAGAGATACGGGGCCTCAGGAGCGAGGAAGAGGAGTAACCGCTGGCTCTCCCTGTGTGGAGCGATGGAGCAGATCCCTGCTAAACATTTTGTTTGGAGTTGAGCCCAGCGCTGCACACTGCTTCCAATTATCTCCCTAACTCTCCCTTTGCTTGCTCACACTCAGGAGGGTTTACTTAAAACTGACCACGGAGGGAAGGGGAGGGGAGGGAGATCTCGTTTTCTTTTTCCTCCCTTTTTTTTTTTTTTTTCCTCCAAGCTTGTTTTCACTCGACCCAACAGTAAGAAAAGGAAGCAGCTTTAGAGTCAAAGAGCTGGAAGCTTTGAGGGTTTCTGGCCATGCAACAAATGTACAAACTCTGACTGCAACTCTGAACATGCAGCAGCTGAAACTTGGAGGTTTTCTACTCCTCTCCGTATTCCTCGCCTCTACTCTGCCAACTCATGGTCAGACGGCAGTGAGGAGAGGTGGAATGGAGAGGATCCAGGTGATGTTCACGCCAACCATCTGCAAGGTGCTCTGCAACCAGGACGGATGCATCAACCGCTGCGAGAAAGGCAACATGACGACGCTTTACAGCACAGAGGGAGGACTGGCAGAAAGGAGACTCGACTCTCATGGTCCAGGCTTCCGAGTCTGTAAGTCTTACTCCTCTGGAGAGTTTCATGATCTGGGACAGAACTCTGCAGCATGATCCAGCAACAGAGAAGTGTTTGTTATCAAATGCAACTTGGCTTGGTTTTATGCAAAGATAAATGTAAAATCCTTGATGACCACTTGATGATGCTTTAACTTGGTTTTGTTATAAAACAGAACTAAAATGATTCAAATACTAGAACAGTGATGGCCTTAAGGAAACAGGAGCCCTACTTTCTGGTCTCTGGTTAATGCATAGCTCAGGATATGAACAGGAGAAGTGCTGCATTTAGATGTTAAAGTTTGCATGGAAACAACAACAATAAAAACAACAAAAGCAATTAGTCTCATAAAAAAACAGGCATAAAGCAACTATTTCTAGGGTCATTTATGAAGTGAATTCTATTCCATATTTCAAAATCAAAAATAGGTTATAATTGTAACTTTGCTGCGCAGTGGGTAGCACTGCTCCCTTGCAGCAAGAAGGTTGCGGGTTCGATTCCCGGCCCGGGGTCTTTCTGCATGGAGTTTGCATGTTCTCCCTGAGCATGCGTGGGTTCTCTCCGGGTACTCTGGCTTCCTCCCACAGTCCAAAAACATGACTGTTAGGTTAATTGGTTTAATTCTCCTCAGGTGTGAGTGTGTGCATGAGTGGTTGTTTGTCTCTGTGTTGCCCTGTGATGGAATGGCAATCTGTCCAGGGTGTATCCTGCCTCTCTCCCGTAGACAGCTGGATATAGGCACCAGGATCTCTCGTGACCCCACTTGGGACAAAGCATGTCAGAAGATGAATGGATGTAACTTTGCTTTTTTTTTTTTTATATCACTACTCGGGGCCGGTTTTGCTCTGCAGTTATGAGCGAGGACGCATTTCTATTGGTCTGCATGGATTTTAGAAACATTTTATTCGTCAATGTGTGCATCAAAAGCAATGTGTGTATTGGTGATCTGTAAAAAGCAATTTAAAAACAATGCAGTTTGTAACACTAAATATAACGGGGGAAAAAATTAAAATATAAAGTGTGAGAAACATGTCCATCCATCCATCCATCCATCCATGCATCCATCCATGCATCCATCCATGCATCCATCCATCCATCATCTGACGCGCGTGTCACACTGGGGTCGTGAGGGATGCTGGTGCCTATTTCCAGCTGTCAATGGGCGAGAGGCGGGGCACACCCTGGACAGGTCGCCAGTTGAGAAACATGTAATTTCTGTAAAAAAAAAAAAAAAGGAATATGTGGAAAATACATTTAATAAAGGGGGAAACATCTGAATAGAAAGTAGAGTTATTTTTAAAAAAACTTTCTAAACTTTTTTATTGAAAGGTGTTTTTTTTTTCCCTCAGGCTGCTCAGTGGAGCAGTGGGTAGCACTGCTGTCTTGCAGCAAGAAGGTTCTGGGTTTGATTCCTTGCCTAGGGTTTTTCTGCATGGAGTTTGCATTTTCTCCCTGAGCATGCGTGGGTTCTCTCCGGGTACTCCGGCTTCCTCCCACAGTCCAAAAACATGACTGTTAGGTTAAATGAATTCTCTAAATTCTCCTTAGGTGTGAGTGTGTGCATGAATGGTTGTTTGTCCTGTGTGTCTCTGTGTTGCCCTGCGATGGACTGGCGACCTGTCCAGGGTGAACCCCGCCTCTCGCCCATTGACTGCTGAAGATGGGCACCAGCACCCCTCGCAACCCCAGTTGGGACAAGCGTGTCAGATAATGGATGCAGAATGCAGATAAATCTAGAACCTGTTAGATGCTTCAGAAAACCTGAGCCTGGGTGGAGGATGACAACCCTGAACATCCAGCCTTTATTAGGTCCTTCTGATCTGTTAGAATGGCCTAGTCAAAGACCAGGCCTAAATCCAACTGAGAATCTTGGGCAGGATTTATATAAAAAACAAAAGGAAACACAAGAATTTTAGGAGCTTCATGTGTAAAATGTGTGAAACCATTCATCAAGTCCTCCTCTTTACAGTTCTGCTGAACAGTGTGTTAGTCTGTCTCGTAAAAAGCCCAATAAAATGAATTAGTTTTTGTTTTATGCTGAACGTTCAAGTGGCAAAAGAAAATCCAGAGCATATCGATCTATTTCAGACAAATGATTTGATTAACTCTGTTCGTGGCAAAATCACAAATAACCTCCAACCTTTAAACCTCCCTGAAAGAGAGACTCTGACTGATCAGACCTGCTGCAGATCTGGGATCACTTCAAACAGCCCAAATATTCGCTGGCCCTTCTTCAGACGCAAAGATCTGCAGGTCATAACTGAGCTGGAGCCGCTTCACACACACAGTTCTAACTGACAGGATGAGCTTCTGCCAATCGTTGTTTTCTGCTGGAATCACTGGAGCTGGGTACAGAGAGTAGCTCTGAATTGCTATTTTAGATTCAACCCCACAGCAAGACTGAACAGGAACAATACAACCCAGACCAATGTCATCTAACCTTTAGGTTTCTGTAGATCTGTCCAGTTGGTGACCCTGTCTGGCCCTAGGGTTGACCCCATGCTACTCTGGTTTACAGAGGAGTTGATGGTTTAGAGAGGAGTTTATGTTCCACCCAAAGACTAAGGGCCCAAAATCATCCCCCCCTCCCCATCTCTGTTACTAATCTGCTGACTTTGGTCATTTCTCACTTCACAGGAACGGAAGTATGAACTAGTGTCCAAGTATGTTCTTGAGAGGAACACAGGAAAGTCTGGATTCAGGGAGAACAGCAGTACGTAGCATAAATATGGGTCAATTGGAACAGAAGCGTACTCGTGATGTCACCACGAGCTCGGCTCTTCTGGAGCTGCATTTCACCTCCTGTTATTAATAGTCTCTAGATAATAATAATAAATTATTACTTTTTTAATTTATTGGGCTAATAATAATTAACACATTCCGAGAAACACTAATCAAATGAACATTTTGCCAAATAAAACAAAAAAATCGCCATCATAGCCAGCGGTACTTCAAACACGGCTATGCAGAGAGACGGAGGCCCGCAGGTTGCCACGGTCCTCTCAACATTGGAATTTCTTTTTTTTATTATGCATTAAATTGTTAAATGGGCCATATAGTGAAGATTAAAAGTATAATGTTCTCGCCTCAAATGATCTAAAAAAAGTAATTTTATAGTACAACGGAAACAGAAAAGAGAACTTTTAACTTAATACTCTAACCTCTGTTAGCGCTCCATTGAAAGCTGCTGCTGCCGCAGTGCATGCTGGGACAGCTGTCCATCTCAAGAACGGACAAGTGTGTTCTGATGCATGCTGGGTAAAGAGGGAGGGGTGAGAACAACATCCGGGGACTCTGTCAGTTCTCGGTCTGCTGTTCTTGTGAATTGGAGCAGCAGTAGGAAGTTTCATGAGCACACGAGCACATAAGAACGCACAAGTAACACGACTCCGCACTCGCGTTTCTGTGAATTGAGAAATGGCCAGTGTAATGATCAAAATCTGAGCAAGTCACTGGTCACAGTTGTAACATTAGTTTTAAGGAGTATTGTTCCAGTGTGCATTTACCATTGCTAGTGGCTTCAGCAGTAAGGCATTGAGTTCCAACCCTAAAGTTGTTGGTTTGAGACCCACTTTAGACTTTTGAGAGTTGCGATAAAATTTGTGGGTGATATGACTAACTTTTATTGGTTTACGTTTGTATAAATATAGATTAGATAAAAACAAAGTTAGATTGGTTTGTTTAGCCAAAAGATTGGTTGGCTAGATTAAAACAAAAAACTGTGGGAAAAAGTATTATTTTTGAATAAAAATGACTAATACCTTTCATTTTTCTCTACATTGACCAATTTGAACAAACACTTGAGCTTATTTCACTAAAATGGCAGAAAAATTGTGAAAATTAAAAGATTGTTCTCTTCTAAGATATTTTACACACAAAAAAAACTTGCAAAAGATTTTATTATACACACCAATCATGATGAATTTCAAAGAAATTTATATGAGAAAAATAAACAAAAACAATTGCAAAAAAAAAATCACAGATTATTTCGCTAATTGCAATCATGCATTCCACCAGTATGAACTGTGGAGATCATTGAAGCAAGTAGCCCGAACGGTTCAATGCCTCATGAGGCTTCATCTCACCATCACTAGTCAGTTGATACTTGTTGAGGACCCGGATGTAGAGCTGAAGAGCCATAGATGATTTCTTACAAACTTGAATGAAGAAGTAAGAATAAAGAAGCCATAATCCAGAACCGTTCGATGAGAAACTCAGGGGCCAAAAACCACGAGACACTAGGGAGGAATAAACCTAAGGAATTACAGAAAGAAGAGGATCCAGCTAACTGCAGAGGAGTATATATGCCGATGAATGGAGTGATCAACCGAGGTGTGGACAGAAGGATCTAGAAGGGAGCTAGAGGAAGGAGAGTGACACAAGGGGGCAACAGAGAGTAACCGAAAAAATAGAAAAGTGCTTAAATATATCTAGAAAATAACTTATATGACACTAATTGGAAATGAAACTGATGACTTAAAGCAGGGGTGTCAAACTGGTTCCAGAAAGGGCCGAGTGGCTGCAGGTTTTCTTTCCAACCAAGCAATA
>NW_015151334.1:194162-196565 GCF_000732505.1 Cyprinodon variegatus
GCTCGTTGTAAACCAACCAATCAGCTCACAGCTCATCTAAATATTCATGAGCATACCATAAAAGGAAGAAAAACTGTCGTTTGATTTTAGGGCTTTTAACCAGCCTTACATTAGGGCTAATAAAACAGCCATTATGCCATTTTCAGCCCAACCGATGTTACAACCCCTACTACCCACCAAATACCCTATAGAATCATTCTATGACCCCTTTAAAAAACACAGAATGACATAAATCCAACTGAAAATCCAAAGTGAAACGTAGAACTGAACCAAAATCTCAATTGGGAGATCATGACAGAAGGTCAAAAACTTAAATGTTGAATTTGTGTTCCTTGTTAAGAGCTCATAGATACATGTGATACCAGAAGATGTTTAACTTCCCACCCAGCAAGCTTTTTTCATTAAAAATGGCAGAAAGAGTGTTAAGTTAGCTTTATAGAGGGGACCAAAAACAAAGCCTTGTTTTGGCTGAGAAAACATGCAAATTGAACGGGTCCGCCCCTTAGGAATGGGCAGTCATTTGGGTTCTTTGTTAGCTTGCAAAACCCGACATCTGTCCGTCTCTGACTGGGGGTCGTTAGAGGGAATTGTTGGCCTAATTTTACTTATAAATTTCTGATTTGTACTTGAATTTTTTCAAAGTAATGACTTTGTAAATTGAATTAATAACTTTACAGACGAAGATCTGGTGTCACACGTATCTGAATTTTTTAAAAAAAGTTTATACATCCAAACAAATTATTATATTGACACATATCTTATTCCATAGAGTGGCTGTAGTGCCCCTGTAGAATGATGGACTTTAGATTTTGTTTGGAAATTATCTTTGAGATCTTCCCTCATTGATGGGCAGAAACAGCTGTCTCTGTGAAGTCATTGAAGTCCTTCCTTCTTGGCAGTGTGTTAAAATACATCTGTATGCCTCAGAACAGCCAGCTGCCAGAAAATCAGTTTTAATGAGGCATTTACGCTAATGGTGATCATTTAATCAGTTATTTGGTCAGCAGCTTCAGGCTGATGCTCTGCATTTTAAATCATCTAAAAAACCAACTAGGTTTTTACTTACTTTGATCATCTGCTATAGTTTAGTGAATCTTTATCCATGTTGCATTACTACCTAGAAAGGACAAGATGTCTTTTATGATTTGGGAAACTTGGAGTACTGTTATTGTTTTTTTATGTCTTTTTATCAGCAAGCATGTAACATTTTTGTGTCCACGCTTTAAAGAGAAAAGAGGTAGAGAGGAAAAGAACAGCACGGACATGTAGCTTTTAGTTTTTAATGAACTGAAACTATATAAAAGAACATATTTCTGTCACCAGGAAGAGTAAAACATTTAATTCCTGAAACCTTCCAAGCCTTTTTACCTTAAACTCACCCTTTACTTTTAGACAAATGATGCATTTTGTGGTTTTCCTACAACAGAACCAAATCCTTGCAGTGCATCTTGTGTCCTTGGTCTCTAATCTGCCTAAAATACCAGCTCACCCACACAAAAAACCCCACACAGGTTAGTATTTAAGACCATATCAGGACTTTCTATTGATATCAATTTTTTTAGAAACTGTATGGGTCAAATGTTGACGAAGTTCCTTAACAGGCAATAATATAAACTACGTCACATACAGGCTCTCAAATTCATGTGTGCTGCAGGCTTTGCTGCCGATGTGTCAATATTTGAATTAGCAGTGAGGTAATGACAAACTCTCGGGGGTAAAACGGTGGGCGTGATGACATCACAGGGTCAGAGGTCAGCTCCCCTGACCTCACAGCTGTTCTCTGCTTAGTATTTGTTATTTAACACAAAGAGCAGAAATGTTTGAAGGAGTGTCTCTGTTTTTCTCTGTTTGTATAAACTAGAGCCGACATCACAGCCCGACATTAATGAGTTCAATGGTTTCAGCTCTTCTGACTCACTCTGCTTGAGGTGCTGTTGCTTACATGTTTCCCAAATCAAATCGTTTTAGTCAGTGTTTCCCATAGCCATTAAAATAACTCTATGACATGTAGCTGAATACATGAACAACATGACATTTGTCCAAATTATTTTAGATGGCATAGTTTCTTGTTACAAACTTATGGGGTTATAGTCACTACATAAGCCACATATATACATACACTTTTGTATATATTGTATACATATTTGTTTGTGTTAACTATTAGATAACATACATACAGTTTTTATCACTGACATTAAACCCAATGAAATGTTTCCTTTTTCAGGTGAAATAGAATTATGTGCATGATTTATTACTTCAAACTGAGAAGTTTCCATCCAAATCCGGAGTTAAAGTCGTAGGGAAGTCATATTTAAATGTCAAATCATTCCGACTTAAAGGGATAGTTCGGTATTTTTGGCATGAATCTGTATGGCATCCCCATCACCAGTGGCATGCAATCAC
>NW_015151334.1:198222-200120 GCF_000732505.1 Cyprinodon variegatus
TGGTAGTGGATGGGAAGAAACTGTTCATTTGGGGTGAGGTTTTGGTCCTGATTGACCGCAGCATCCTGCCAGAGGAAGATGACTGAAATTGTTTGTGGCTGGGGTGCGAGGGATCAGCTTCAATCTTCGCTGCACGCCTCAGAGTCCTGGAGGCGTACAGATCCTGGAGAGATGGAGGAAAGGTACAGATCATTGCAGAATGACGTGTGCTTCAGTGTTAAGGGCAGTTTATAGTTCTACATCCACACACATCAAATGTCGCTTGCATCCGGTCGCAAACCAGTTTTGCTGGTATGCTTCTGCACCGTCCGTCTGGAATTTCTAGGGACACACAGCAGTTTCCTGCCAAAGCGCAACGGGGAGCCTATTTGAGAACTTGCGAGAACTTCAGCGGATGGTCACGAGAACTTCGGCGGCGCCGGCGGGAGTATCTATCTTCAAAAACAACAATGGTGCCTCTGCAAGATATCACGGAGATGCATCTAGAGTAACTAGCCATCGAAGAGGAACAGGTTCTGTAAATGGAGTTGGCAAAAAAAAAACGATTAACCTTTCGTCGTAGTTGTTCGTTGTAGTTGTTCCTCAGTTTTTAGAAATGGCGCACCCCGGCACCAAATGGCGAAGGACGACCACACAGACAGCCGGAAAGGCATACCAAGGACCAATCACAGCTGCTTTTTGTCTTTGCACTTCCGCTTGAGGTCTGTGCAGATTTGCGACCGTCCGACGCGTAGTCAGGATTTTTTTGAGGTGCGCGACAACGGTTGCAAAACCTCTGCGTGGGGCGCGTGGTCAGAAAGACAGATTTGACGGTTGCAGAGAGAGAGAGGCTATGCGTCAGAAGCATGAATTGGCCTTTAGGGTGGTGTTAGGTTTAGTGTTTAGAGCATCAGCTGCTGTTGGTATAACAGAGGACAGACATACTGTGATCCTGGAGGTCAGCATGCTGGTAGCTGTTGATTGATTTTGACTCGTCTTAAAGCTACAGGATCCAAACTTGGTGGCAGACTCAAATGATGTCCCTGTAATTCATCACGTTACCTTTTATATGATATGTCTGCTTCAGCTTCATCAGCTAATGTCCTAAATGCCGTTCTTATAACTTTCTTTTCTCTTCCTACCCTTCACTTATACAGTATGTTTATTTCTGTTTATGGTGTCACAGTGTGTCTTTGTTTATCCCTGAGCTCTGCTGTTTTCCGCCCCCCTGTTTTCCCTGGTTTCACCCCCTAAAAACTTGGGCCAAGCTGTGGATGTGTTGATGTGCTCCATCTGTGGGCCGCCGTTCAGAACCATAACCACTTCGTTGTGCTTACAACGGAGGACAAAGCGGCTTTGTAGCAGCAAACCTGAGTGTAAAGAAGTGTAAACAGATGGGATTACAGGACATGAACACACACAAACTAAGCCTGTGTGACAGAAGGAGTTCTGATCCATTTCCCAAAGTGAAATCATCCAAAAACAATCTAAAGGTTTACTTCAGTTTTCATCCTGTTATCAGTGGTTTGGACCCCAGTGGCTCTCAGAGTAACAATGCAGCAGCTTCCTGTGGCATCAGCCCCAACAGGAAGCAGGAAGTTCATTTTTCACCTGTGAGTTCTCCGATATGGAGGACCCAGGAATGTTGGTTTCTACAGGCTCCTTGTCTTAGACTGATTAATTCATTCAGCAGAAAAACGTCATTAATATTATAATCAGTAATCATTACAGTCCCAATAAACAGTTACTTAAAGAACAGGGTGTAAAAATAAGTTGTGAAAAACCTGGTCTAGAATCTTAAATGTATTTATTTGAACTGTAATTAACTTGGTTTTCAGCTTTATTCAAAGTTGCATAGTTACGTTATATGTCCATATAAAAAAAGAGTTAAAACTATTAAGTTATGATAGCTAGGGTTG
>NW_015151334.1:202531-226236 GCF_000732505.1 Cyprinodon variegatus
TATATGTATATATATATATATATATATATACATATATATATATATGGCTTAGCCGTAGGCTACTTTCTAGTTTAGTTATATCTGTTTATCTGCAAAAAGGTTGAGCAAAGAAAAAGTGTAAAACACAAAAATACCAAATAATACGGCAGCAGGATAATCATTCAGAAAAACATTCTGCTCCCAGAGAGACCTACTGGCGTATAGATTTGAAAATCACTAAACGTGACTGCAGCTTTAAACATCATTAGTCTTTTAAGTTTTTTTGTTTCATCTTTTTTTATGTTTTGATTTATTTCACTTTACAGTTTTGAGTGTTTGTTCACAAATACCTTTATTAATGTTTATATATATTTTATAATCTCTTTGACTGATTGTGTAAAAGTAACATTAATTTCACAGAATTAGTTTTCTCTTTTTTAAAGATTTTATATTTATGTTTAAAAGTCAACTATGTCTGAAATTAATTATTAAAATATAAAGTTTTTAGCAGCGTAGTGAGAAAAAATATATTTTTAAATCTAATTAGACTTCATTTGTTTTTGTAAATCTTTAACTATCATAAAAGCAAATCAATATTTTGTGATAAAATGTGATGCCATAAATTTTAATTGTGGGGAAATGACAAAGTTGGGTCAATAAAATGTTCTGAATATTTTTTACTAATCAGGATTGAGTTTTAGTGGTTTGATTATCAGCAGCTTGAATGTTAAAAGAATGTCGCTGCAGAGGAAGAGGTTCTGTTGTTGCTTTATGTCCAAAGAGACGCAGATTGAGCAGAATCTGTTTTCTGTTTTTCCTCCTCAGTTCTCTGTCCTCTGCTCTGTAAGAACGGAGGCCTCTGTCTGCAGAAGGATCGCTGCTTATGTCCTGCAAACTTTACCGGAAAGTTCTGCCAGATTCCTGTCTCACATTTAGCCGCCAGGTCCGGAGACGCCAACGAGGTGGTCAAACCTCTGCTGCTCTCTGCCACGGCGGCCAATCAGGAGCTGATGGGGTCAGAGTTCCTGCTGCCACTTGGGCAGAGCCGGGCGGTGCCACGGTCCACAGGTGAAGCTCAGTTTTTCACTGCTACTCACTTTGTTCAGTTCATAGGAAAACACAACTGTTTAAACATGATTTAAGCTTATTTCTCTGCTTCAATACATTTAAACTTAGTTTCAGTTTCTCTTGTGATAATTTTTTAACAAACATGAGAAGCGTCAGACCCCCGCATGGTGAAGGTCAGAGTTCAGCACCCCCCCGAGGCCAGTGTGAAGATCCACCAGGTGATGAAGGTACATCCATGAACCATCAGATTAAAATTGATTTTTTTTTTTATTATTCTACATATTCAATATTATTTAATATTTTTGATGTAATTATATTAACCTCATATCCTACTCTATTTAGTCATTTAAGTTCTTATTTAGTTATTTATCTATTACACTATTGTATTTAAATGTAATTTATATTTTCTTAAAATACATTTTTGGAATTATATTGGAAATTTTCTGGTTTAATTTAAGGTATTCTAATTAGATATTATTTTTACTTTGTATGGAGTGAGTTTTTTATCTCCTTTTACAATTTAGCATTTAAATCAGGCCATTTAAAATCTAATTTAAAAGTATTTTCTAATTGCACCTTTTAAATTGAATTATTAAAGAGGAATTATAAAGTGTATTTTTTAATCCATTATCAAAAATGTGTCAATCACTTCATGGGATTAAATTGATCTCAGATAATAAAGTAAAAAATCTTGGTGTTTTTGCAAAGAAGAATGGAGCAAAATCTACTCCATAGTTTTGTATTGTATTTGTTCGGTTAGAACTATGGTTGTTTTTTATACAAGCTCAAATAAATGTTTCCACATCTTTGTTTTGGTTCCTCTTTGTCTCCTCGCTGTGGATCCAGGTTTCTGGCTCCGTTCCCTCCCTGCGGTCCCTCTCCGCCTCCTCCTCTTCGGGTTCAGCCGGTGCTCCTGCTCCGGCTCTGCTTCCAGCAGGTGCTGGAAGAATCCAGGCCCAGACTTTGAGGGGAGGTGGAACTTACAACCTTCAGTCTGACTTCAAATACTGCTTCAGAGAAGTCAAAGATGGACAGGTGAGAGGAGGCAGGTGACAGCTGCTGTTTCCATCTGGAGGAACAATAGGGGGAAAAAACAAAAACAGCATTTCTGTTTCTGAGAGGATTAATAACCAATGAAATTCCCCTCTGAAGCCAATTATTACTGAACTGTGATCTATGCTCACTGTTTTTATGTGTTTGCAGTGCAGCTCTCCTCTCCCTGGTTTGAGGAGCAGGGAGGTGTGCTGTAGGGGAGGTGGGAAGGCGTGGGGCCTCACTGACTGCACTCTCTGTCCTGAAACCCCAGGTACAAACTAACTGTTCACTAACAGCTGTGCAATAAAGCACCATCCCTGCAAAGAAAGCTCAGATTTTATTCACTTTCTGTTAATAAATCTACTAAATGTTTCATCTGAGCATTTCCATGAAACTGAAATGTTACCTAAGAGTGGAGGTTATCAAACTTTTCTGCCTGTGACCCTGAAAATAACTGTGGCACCAACTAGCCACCCCTAAAAGTACCTTACATGTTTCTATAAATCAATCTATTGATATACGGTAAACTAATTATGTTCATTTTAACAAAATGTTTTTAAATAACAGTTGATTATTTTAAATCTATTTTTGATCATTTAATGGCATATTTATTTCTTTTTGCATTTTATAATTTATTGGTATTTTTACTGTTATATTTGAATCACATCACAATGTAAAAAATATCTTGTGACCCTTAGCTTATAGTTTTGCGGCCCCCGGGGGGTCCAGACCCCTTCTTTGGGAACCAAAGAATGTTGATAAATTGCTAACGTCATTGCTAGCTTAGAAGTCCTTCAACACCAAAGTTCAAAAACTAAGCAAATAAAGGATTTAAAAATTGCCTGAGAAAATGTATTTTTAGCAATTCTTTTTAAACTGATCTGTTATTAATCAACAACAGGTCGAAGCAACAACAGCTGTCCTGTTGGCTTCCAGCAATCAGCTAATGGATCGCAGTGTGTCGGTGAGTAAAACATGGCCGCCAGGTGGAGCCGCTGGCTCTTAGCTACTGAGGATGAGAACTTTTCCTCCCAAGATCAATTTATCTAGTTAACTTGCTCTCAAATATATGATTTTGGGCACCAAAATATTTCAACATTGCTATATTTTAAATACATAATAACAACAATATAAAAGGTTGATGAAACTAAAGTTAAGTAAACACAGCCTGTTCTATGTAAAGATGGCCTTATTAAGCCATTAATATTTAAGACAATTGGTAACATTAATATTTATTCTCTTTTATAATTTTATTATTTTAAATCATCCAGAGAAATTCATAGATATGTTAATCTACAGTTGGCTTCCAGAGTAACAAAATATGACATAACTACCAAACTAGGTGAGACAGGTAATGAAATAAAAACATTTATTTCTCATGTTAACCCTTTATAGGCCACTCAGTGAAATCCTTTGAAAATCCAAATTTCCAGCCAATAGTGTTATTGGAATCCAGGACAAGACTTTATTACCTTTAAAATATTCAGGAAATATGGATATTTTGATGGCAAAAATGAATGTCAATGTAATTACAAGAAATGCCAACTTGATTGAATATATTAAGAAAATTAACAGAACTGCTTCTATAAGAAATTCATGAAAACATTGTGAGAGGGCAAGAAAAAAAATTTTTTGTACATTATAACCTTGGAGACATTAATGCTGATACTGGCACTTACATTTTTTAGTTTATAAATCTAAATATAATTGTTTACTAAGCTTAGTAACTTTTTTACTTGACTTTTTAACTTTTTAATTAGCTTTTTGCCTTTTTTTCTTGACTTTTTAACTTTTTAATTAGCTTTTTACCTTTTTTTCTTGACTTTTAACTTTTTAATTAGCTTTTTACCTTTTTTTCTTGACTTTTTAAATTTTTTATTAGCTTTTTACCTTTTTTTCTTGACTTTTCAACTTTTAATTTAGCTTTTTAACTTTTTTCTTGACTTTTTAACTTTTTAATTAGCTTTTTACGTTTTTTTTTTTTTTTGACTTTTTAACTTTTTAATTAGCTTTTTAAGTTTTTTCTTGACTTTTAACTTTAATTAGCTCTTTACCTGTTTTTCTTGACTTTTTAACTTTTTAATTAGCTTTTTAATTTTTTTTCTTGACTTTTTAACTTTTTAATTAGCTTTTTAACTTTTTTCTTGACTTTTTAACTTTTTTGTTTGCTTTTTACCTTTTTTTCTTGACTTTTAACTTTTTAGTTAGCTTTTTACCTTTTTTCTTGACTTTTTAACTTTTTAATTAGCTTTTTACCTTTTTTTCTTGACTTTTCAAATCTTAAATTAGCTTTTTAACTTTTTTTCTTGACTTTTTAACTTTTTAATTAGCTTTTTAACTTTTTTCTTGACTTTTTAACTTTTTTGTTTGCTTTTTACCTTTTTTTTCTTGACTTTTAACTTTTTAGTTAGCTTTTTACCTTTTTTCTTGACTTTTTAACTTTTTAATTACCGTAGCTTTTTACCTTTTTTTCTTGACTTTTCAAATCTTAAATTAGCTTTTTAACTTTTTTTCTTGACTTTTTAACTTTTTAATTAGCTTTTTACCTTTTTTTTTTACTTTTTAACTTTTTAATTAGCTTTTTACCTTTTTTCTTGACTTTTTAACTTTTTAATTAGCTTTTTACCTTTTTTTCTTGACTTTTTAACTTTTTAATTAGCTTTTTACCTTCTTTTCTTGTATTTTGAACTTTCTAATTAACTTTTTACCTTTTTTTTCAACTTAATTTACAGTAGGCAATTTATCATTCAAGGACTCATCTAATTGGTCAAATGCCAAAATAAGATGTATGGCCATATAGCAGTGTCTTTGCTGAATGGCTGGATATAGATCTTGTGCTGCTAGAGCTCACTGAGGGACGGAGGGACTCCATTTGTAAGGGGTATGCAAGTGATTAAAAACGGTAACGTACCCTATACTGGGTTAATGTTTTCCAATAAACAAACAATATTTTTACAAAACTCTTTCATGTTTTTTCCCCCCAAAAATGGCATTTCAGTCTGAAGGCCTTGGGGGTTGGATGTTATTATTGAATAAAATCCAAAAATGGTTTAATCAGGAGATTTTGATCTGCAGATCATTCTTTCTGCAGAAAACCAGTTTCATTCTGTTATGCTCGTAAAACCAGCTTCCGATGTTTGCAGCTTTGGGATCCTTTGGGTTTGAGGCAGACCTCCTCTGGTCTTCAATGGCTTTGAGTCAAAGAGAAATCCTGCTATCATTCACGTGTGCATGTGCTGATGTGTGTAGATGTGAATGAGTGCCACCAGCCGGGGCTGTGTGAGAACGGCCTCTGTGTGAACACCATGGGGAGCTATAGCTGTGTGTGTCGCTTGGGGTTCATCCTCGATGCCACACATGGAATCTGCATATGTAAGTAGCACACACGCATAATAAACACAATCCGCCGCCGGCCAGATAAGAGGAATAACGCAACTCCGGTCAGGATTTCCAGAATCCAGCTTAAATTCAGGCAACTTTGCACATCTGGGAGTTATTTCTACAGCTGTAATGCAAAGATTTGCTCCTCACACTGTCAGGAAAAACACATGGGGCTTTGGTTCTGTGTGAGTCAGATGATCTTATTGAAGGATTTCAGGTTGTTTCTGAAAAGCCTGACTGGGGTTCAGTCATTCCGACCGGCATTCTCCAAAATGACCGAGGAGAAAGGAGCTGAAGGATGCTGGTCTGGCTGCTTCTCATTGCATCGTTCTACTCACAGCTACGAGCTGGTTTATTAACAGCATCTATGTGTTTGAGACTTTTACCTGTCATTACTTTCATTTCTATTACTTTTTTTTCAAACCTTTTACTAGAACAAGTTTCTTAACATACAAACCACACAGTAATGTTGACCGTTGACATACAGATCACAACTGCCATGCTAATTTGTCCATAAAGGGACCCATTAGGGGCCAACAGAACATGGCCCACTGTCGACAAACATGTTCCATTCATTATATTTCATTATTCAGCAAATTCCTTTTTTAAGTCACTTGACAGGAAAAAAGGACCCATCTCTTATCCAGAAATACCTGAAATAGACAAAACAATCTGACACAAACTGGATATTTAGTTTAAATAAGCTAATTCATAATAAAATGATAAAAGGTTTAGCGTAGAGCATTTAGTCAATCCCTCATCCTGACCAAGCATATGGCGATGGTGAAAAGTTCCTTCGAACAGGAAGAAACCTCTCCCAGAGCTAGAACCAGTGAGGTTGCAAGGACAGATCCAACAAAAAACATGCAAAAGCTGTTAGTTACCTGTGTGTTTTTCTACTGGAGAAGTGGACGAGTTTCTTAGAGTGGAAGGTCTATTTGAGGTTCATTTAAAGAAGCACAGCTTAGCGGATGTAGTAAGCGCTGAGCCTGCAGCAGACTATGGCATGGTAAACGCTGAACATACGTATACATGGTGGTAGGAGAGGCTTTTTCAATGTAGCTGAGTCAGGGAAAGATTTCTTTTATGTCCTCCAGCAGCCTTAGTCTTTAGCAGCATTACTAAAGAGGTAGCTCCGGACCAACTGAGCCACTCTAACTAGTACAGTGGAAAAACGATCTTGAAATAATAAAAATTTTCTTAAATTAAGTGTATTAACCCTTAATTTGAGTAGGTAAATTAGGTAATTTGCCAATGGAATGAGTATTTTTACTCTTAAAATAAGATAATTAGATAATATGCACTTGAAATAAGACAATGCAGTTCTGTTTTCTTATTTTAAGTGTAAATTGTCTTGTGACTAATCTAGATCTCGATTTTTTCCAGTGTTTTGCCAAAAGTAAAGTTTTTTAGGATATAGAGCCACAGCGAAGCGCCCATTGGGCTTTCTGGGTAGATCTTGACTGGTCCAACCAAGCATTGAACACTCAAATTGATCTAAAATGATAATCAATGTGCATTGCAATGACATTTGCCCTCTGCATTTTATGAGGAAACGGCAGATGTCTCGTGTTTGGGTTCTGAACTGTCCTCTACCTAACAGCTGTATCTAAGCCCTGGTTCTGGTCTTGCACCCTCCCTTACACTGTGACAACACCAATAGCTGGTCTTTGCAGCTTGTTATCCTTGTAATCAGGCTTTCTGTGTCTATGCTGACCAGAGATCAGCATGTTCTGGTTTTGCATGCAGCATTCTGACTGCATATCTCTCCTCTGTTTGGAATATCAAAGCTTCACTTTTCTAACATGTCTCTGTCTCTGTTTGTCCTCCTCAGCACAAAGTGTGATATCAGAGGAGAAGGGTCAGTGTTACAGAGTCGTGGGCGCAGGTCTGGGTCCATCTTCCTGCTCCTTGCCCATAGCTCGAAACATCACCAAGCAAATCTGCTGCTGCAGCCGAGTCGGTAAAGCCTGGGGACCAGACTGCCAGAGATGTCCTTACTTTGGTTCAGGTGGGTTTGTTTTTTTTAGCAGTTCTTCATATTGTTCTGTTCAGCCCCGTTTCTTGTCATTCTGCTGTTTTTTCTTTTTTGCAGTTACCTTTAAAGAGATCTGTCCAGCTGGTCCTGGTTATCATTACTCAGCATCCACTCTGCAGTTCACTCAAAGAGCTGATGCTGAGCAGGCAGGGCGAGGATCCCTGCCAACATCCCAGGACAACACGGGTCCAGATTCACAGCTTTCATCAGGTTATTTAGGCTGATTCTAAAGAGTCTATTGGTCTCAGATGTCCAGACCTCCAATGCCTCTGACAACAACAGTCTTTTCTGAAATCTGACAAAAAACAAACCTGCGTCTTCTGATTCCAGGGTCCAGAGGTGGTGGAACCTCTCACTCTCTGCAGAGACCCAGCTTCTCGGGTTCACCATCTTCTACCAGACCCAATTCGCCTCAGCCTGGCCTGAATGCCGGTTCCTCGTCCTCCAGACTAGCGCAGCCTGCTAGCTGGGGAACAAGGACCTCCCAGGAGAGACTGGACAGCCAGCAGGGTCGGCCCAACCAACCTGCAGCCAGACCACAGCTTTTCTCAAGTGATAATCAAGGTAAGGTTTGTTCAGCCATGTTCAGATAGTGGATCTGATGTGTTTCATCACATTATTTTTTCATATTAGCTGCCAATCAGCCTTCCGCTGGATCCCAATCCGACCCATCACCAGGACGAGGAGACTCTCTGCCGCCTCAGACCTCAGAGCGTGGATCCAGACCTGGTGGAGAGGTCGCTGTCCCAGAGAGACAACCGGCTGTGGTCCCAACGAGACGTCCAAGCAGAGTCCAGAGTGAGTACAGGAAATGGCAGCTGGAATTTGGTCTGGAACCAGATCAGACTTTATAAATGTGCACATCCCTTTTGCTGTTGAAATGTTTTCCTTCCCATTCTTTTTTTTTTGCACAAATAAGCGTGCCCTTCTCTGTTATCGTGTCATAATATTCTAATTGAGTTGTGTTGTAAAGTACCGTATAGTCTCCTATTCTCAGTTTTATATATTTATATTTTTGTATATTTTTAATGTTATTAGAACAGGATTGTGGAACATTTTCCACCTTGAGGGCCAATTCAGTTTGTACTTTAAGAGCCTTGCAGTTTTAGCGACATAAATTCTAACGTTCATTACAACAGAAAGGTATGACTGATAGGATGGGGGATCATAATTTCTATGCATGTCAGACTCACCTAATGCCATAGCTGGAACTGTTTGTCTTTGGCGCGGCATTTGATCAGCTGGCGGTGGTGATGATGCGACTCAAAGCTGGTTTTCCACGTTTGGGTCTGTCAGCCTTGAGCGGAGACGGAAGACGAAGGGTTTTGAAAAAAGCTCTTCATAGCAGTATGATGTCCCAACCCAAGATGAATATTTCAGGCCATGTGTCCTTGGAATGGGAAAATTCTTAGCACCAACATACATATTAAAAGTAAAGTAGAGGGAGGTTGTTGCACTTAGCTGTGTTGCTTTGCAGCTCAATCATTTCTATTTGGAGATTTTCTGGCACATCAGCTGGTTGCACATTGAATGGCATAGCAAAAACATGTCCTGTTCCCTTTGTGGATTTTTCACACCACAAAATCATTCATAAAATGTCTGAATGAGTTTTGCACACTCACAAGCATACTCCGTTGTGACATCAGCCTGTTGTTCTTGCAGAGTGTGAAACTGCACAGTGTTTCCATTTTCCAGTTGTGCCTGCCATAACCTTAACTTAACTTCAAATGATTTCACATTTGAAAGTAGAGAACTGATGAGCTGGTTGGGACCTTGCAGCGTGGTGTTTAGCTCTCACAGGTGCATGGTAATGTCCACCATGAAGGCAAAATCACTGAGCCACTTGTCATCACTGAGCTCTGCCACAGGATTTCCCTTCGTCTCCATGAAGTAGTTGACTTACCCCTCAGAGCATAAATCAGTGAGACTAACTAAGACATTACGCCTAGCACTAACAAACCAGATCCCAGTACCCTGACTCTAGTTCACAGAGCAATTCTATGAACTGATGGTTGTTCAGCCCTTGGCTTTTGATGAAGTTTCTGATGGACACAACAGTTTTCATCACATCGTATAGCTTCAGGGAACGTGCACACAGACTTTCTTGATGTATGACACAGTGACATACAATTAAGTAATTTGGATCTAGACTCAGAAGGATCATTTCTTTTTTGACTAAGGCAATCAGTCCTTTTTTTGCTGGGGCCATCATGGGTGCTCCAAAAGTATCAATGCCACTCAACTGTCTATGTATGTCTGCTTCTTTTTTATGTCTGCTTCTGTCTTGAACCTTGAACCCCTGTCAGGCTCAGCAGATGGCCACTCACACTGATTCTGGTTCTATTGAAGGTTTCTTGGCATCCCTGTCAAGAAAAAGGGAGTTTTTGCTCTCCACTGTCGCTACAAGCATGCTTAGTGTGAGGGATTGCCTTCGGTTCTTGGAGCAAGAGTGGAGAGGAAAAATCTATTTTAACAGGAGAAAACTTTCAGGAGAACCAGGCTCAGTGTGAGCGTCCATCTGCTGAGGCCGACTGGGGTTCAAGGAGACAGAAGCAAAGATACAGAAAGAGGCAGAGATACAAAAGGCAACTGTCAACCAGCTTTACAGGCGGCCCCGTCCAGGAATCACACAGCCAGGAAGACAAGCTCTGAGCCAGAGCTCAAATAGAGTGTCTGCAGTCATGCTGCTGTTGGTTGACATGGTGTGTACCACACTCAACATGGACCAGAGGCAGCAAAGGAAAGGGTTGTTTCAGGAGATTAGAAAGACAATTATGGACAAGTGTGTTAAAGATAAAAATTAAAAGACCAAGCAGCTAGATATTCCTGTGACTACAGCTGCATTTGTTATTGAAACATGTTTGAAAAACATTGTATAACTTTCATTTGTTCATTTCCATAGAGGTTTTGTCAGATTCAAGTTATTTCTGTGAACATTGTCGGTTTTTCTGTTGTTAAATGAGGGGTACTATCAATGTTGCCTGTGTGTAGAACCTCTAGATCCATCACATCTGTCTCAGTTTCATCATATGTGTTCATGCGTAATGTTTTTAAACTCCTGAGTTCTGGGTTGTTCTTCAGACCAGACAGAGTTTCGCTTTGAGATTTATTCACGACTGAAAGTTTTTTTTCTTTAGAGGGTGAAGAAAATTTCAAACAGCCTTCATCTTGGCAAATGTTTCACATTGTAATCTAAAATTTATATTATTTTGTTTTTTCCAATGAAAAGATACCATATTTTTCTGTACTCCTGACATCATGTGCCATATATGTGTGTGTGTGTAGTTGTTCGTAGTGTGTGTCAGAGCAGGCCAGGTGTGTGTGGGCGGGGCCGCTGCCTGGACCAACCGGGTGGGAAATACACCTGCGAGTGCGAGGAGGGATACCAGCTCAACGATCAGGGAACCCTCTGTCACGGTGGGAAGATCGGATTCACAACTATTGCGGTTCTTTTCTTTTTAAATGATTAAACATTTTGCTTTGTCATCATTTTTTGTAGTCTCGAATGAAGCATTATAGAAATGATCATTTAGATATTTCTATTTTTATGATACATTTTTTTTAATTATTCAATATTTGAGAATGACAAAACAAAGCCTCTGCTTTCTTTTTGAAAGAAAAGTGCCTATCCATTAATTCATCCATTCATTCGTCCATTCACTCATCCATTCATTCATCCATTGGTTCATCCATACATTATATTTTTGTTTGCATCTAGATGTGGACGAGTGCCAGCAAAATCCCTGCACTAATGGCCGCTGTGAAAACACAGCAGGAAGCTACAGGTGTGCCTGTCACCGTGGTTACAGGCTCATTGGGAACACCTGTGAAGGTAAAGGATGTGTTAGCATCAGCAAAGTAACCGATGATCAATTTTCATCGGTTCTTCTCGATTTCACTGGAACACGCTCTTTGCAAATCCTACAGGTGTGTTTTTTACCCGCGTGTGTTTCAGATGAGGACGAGTGCCGACAGAATCCCTGCAGTAATGGCCGCTGTGAAAATATAGCAGGAAGCTACAGGTGTGTCTGTCACCGTGGTTACAGGCTCAGTGGGAACACCTGTGAAGGTAAAGGACCTGTTAGCAACAGCAAAGTAACAAATGAACCATAAAAACTCACAGACCTTAAAGTTTACATCGGTCCTTCTCGGTTTTACTGGAACAGAGTCCTGCACCGGGTCAGGTACCCGTGGGTACCCGCAGGTACCCTTATAAAACAGAGAGTTACAGCATGATTTAAACTTATAATTTATATTTTCTTATTTATAAACTGTACATCCTTATTAGTATATTGATTCAAGAATATCCAGATAACAGTACGTTTTTACAAGGCAGCCTTCTTAATTCCACCAATTTACAGCTGTTAATAAAATAATAAATAATAAAAATAAAGCACTAAAACAGCTGTCTGTACACTTTATGAACACCGGTTGGGGCCAGTCTCAAACCTGAACTCTGCGGGCAGATACAGTTTTGTAAAATCTGACCCGTACAGACTCTGCACTAGAATATGTTCATTGCTAATCCTACAGGTGTGATTATTATCTGCACGAGTGTCAGCAAAATCCCTGCACTAATGGGCACTGTGAAAACACAGCAGGAAGCTACAGGTGTGCCTGTCCTCATGGTTATAGGCTCGTTGGGAACACCTGCGAAGGTATGGAAGAAAAGTTGGCTCTATTACAAGAGGCCAGTAGTACGGTGGCCCTTACCTTAGCCTAGCTTACCTTTCCCTACCTTACTTTAGCCTACCATATGTTACCTTACCTTACCCTACCTTACCTTACCCTACCCTACTTATCTTTCATCCATCATCGATTTGCCTTACCCTACCTTACCTTTCCTTACCCTACCTTGCCTTACCTTAGCCTACTTTACCTTACAGTACCTTACCTAAACCTACCTTACCTTACCTTAATCCATCATCGATTTGCCTTACCTTACCTTATTTTACTTTAACCCAGGGATGTCAAGCTCCATTTCTTAAGGAACATTGTCCTGCAGATTTTAGATGTGTCCCTGGTCCAACTTATCTTAAGAAGAATCTTCTCAGTTGTCCAAAATCCTGCTAGTGACCTAATAATTGAATTGAGGTGTGTTGAAGCAGAAACGGATCTAAAAGCTGCAGGACACCAGCCCTCAATGACTACAGTTTGACAACCCTGCCTTAACTGTACCTTACCTTACCTTAACTTCTTGAATTGGGGAAATCCTACAGGTGTGTTTGATACCTGTGTTTTTCAGATGTGGACGAGTGCGTTGATCCTCTGCAGTGCCCGGGTCAGGAATGTATCAACACTCTGGGTTCTTATCGCTGCTCATCCTGCCACGCAGGATTCGGGTTGCTCAATGGGATCTGTACAGGTAACATTCGTCTGCTTCCGACTGGATCCGACTGGACCGGATTGGGACCTGTTCTGCTAAAATGGTCTGATTCTCTGTTTTGTCACCTTTTTGCAGACATTGATGAGTGTCGGCGGTCTCCATGCTCCAATGGCCGCTGTGAAAATACACCTGGTAGTTTTCGCTGTGTTTGTCTCAATGGTTACCGGCTCAAAAACAACACCTGCACGGGTACATATCCCTCGGTCCTGATGCTGATTTTGGGACCTCTTATCCATTTGAGCAGTGATCTGTGACCGCTGTGTGTGTTCAGATGTCGATGAGTGTGCTGAGCCGTCTCAGTGTCCTGGACAGATGTGTGTGAACTCTGTGGGATCCTACAGGTGTGTGTCTTGTCGTCAAGGATACACGCTAACCAACAGACAGTGCACAGGTGTGTATGCACTCACAAGCATGCTATGATAATAAGTCACTTCAAATGAGACCAACATATTTTTGATAAAAGCTGTATAACCACAGAAATTTTCTGGGTCCAAACTGGTATTATAATTGATGTTATAGGTACAGATATCTTGACCCTTCTTAGAATTCCTAGAGGATTTTACAACTTTCAAAATATTTTTCTTATGCTCTCCTTGTACATAAAAAATTGAAATATCAAATCAAATATGTGATAAGCTTGTTATACAATTGTATTATGTTGCTATGTTGTCAAGACAGCTTCTAGCATCTGTTTTTTATGTACCACCAAATAACTCCTGTACAAGACACAAGAGGCTTACTGTTTTTATAGTAAGTAATGAAAGTAATTGTACTCTTAAGAGGAAATCTGACCTGTGAATAGGAGATTTCAGCTGGAATGCCCTAGAAAGTAGCAATTCCAGTTTGGAATGTTATGAAGAAACACAACCATACCTGACTTCCACATTCATGAGGGCTGCTACTCATCCCAACAGCAGTAACATTTATTCACTGACTGTCAGGGTATCTGCCCTCTGTTAAAGTTTATTTTTAGTTTCTTTGTATTTGTAGTTGTTTTCTAGCAATGTTTTATTTTTTTGGTTACTCTCTGTTGCCCCCTTGTGTTTGTTTCCTTTCCCTTGGCTCCCTTCTAGATGCTTCCATCCACACCTGCTCCCAATCAACTCATTAGTCCAGTCTTTGTTCTGTCTCCTATATATACTCTCCCTGTTCAGTTCTTCAGTGCTGGTTCCTCGTCTTGTCCTGGCTCCTCATGTGTGTTTTCCCTGATGTCTCCTAGATTCTGTTTTTTTTGTATTTGTTATCTTGGATGTTTGGATTCCTGCCTCAGTTGCTTCATTTAATCTGCAAAACTCACCTCTGCCTCCTCACCTCTGCATTTGTATCCTCAAAATTTCAACCCAACCCTGACACTGACTGGTTCAGTCAATTGAACATGTACTGTAGTACTTTTCACTGTTTATAAGAGAATATGTTTGAAAGCTGTTTATGTGGACAAAATTCTTAGAGCAGTTTTTTTTTTTTGTGCCATTGTTGTGGTTGTAATAGCGGCTTAAGTGGCTACATATGGGCATTAAAGAATACGAGTCTTCTCTGGCAGGAAAATGGAATGCTATGTGTATTGCATCAGAATTTGGGACATAAATCTATCATACTATAAAAATTGCAACATGGGAATTTCATTGTTTTGAATGGTTTAAAGCCCTTCATACTGGGGTGTTATAGAACCAATGACCAGTTGATGATAGATAGAAATTACTTGATTTTATTTCTTTTGATCTACTCCTTGTGTTTACCAGTTAGCATCAGTGTGTTATGAACTTTATGTGTGATTTATTAAGCTCAAAATAAATATAAAAATAAATTCTTTAAGTTTTGGTGTACCTCAAGGACCAGTACTTGGTTCATTTCTGATATTTTCATTCTTTATATGTACATCAACTAAGTTATTTGCTAACTTATTGGACATTAGAATAGTTTGGACTCAAAGTATAATTCAGGACGATTGTTGGTGTTAAGGACTATAAGAAGGAGATGCTGTATGATAAGTTTTAGTTTTTTCTTTATGGCCTAAATGATACATATGATGTAACTACATATATTTTTAATTATACATAAAGTTCGTATGTGTATGATTTGTAACTTTACTGGATTTTCAAAAATTGTTATTCTTCCATCTTAGCCACCTCATTTAGAATAGAATAAAATAAAACAGAAAATCCTTCATTGTCCTACAATTAGGAACCCAGAACCACATTTGGACCCTCAAAGTTCAAACTGTTTGGTGACGATACTAAAGTGTACATTTTAATTGAACTGACAGATTTAGACACACTTGCAAACTTAAAAATTTTTTAAAAATTCTTTGGTTTCCCATGTTGCATACTTGCCTTTTTTACATTAAATCTGATGATGGTCAGTGTGTTTTATGTGCGCTCTTTTGATTTATATAAAAGAAGGTTTAAAAACATTTTTCCAGAGTTTTTTCCATGAATACCAGATTGATATTGGTTCTGACCTCAGAGGTGAGCTGTAAGTTTTGGAGCTCTGAACGGGTCTGAAATGAGATGAAACTCATGAAAGAATATTTTGTTCTGTAGACGTGGATGAGTGCGCGAGTGCCGGAGCATGTGAAGCAGAGCAGGTATGTGTGAACACTGTCGGCTCGTTCAGATGTGACTGTCGGCCAGGATACCGACGCTTTAGCCTGGGAGGACAGTGCAGAGGTAAGGGGGAATGTAGATAAGGTTTTAAAACATTTTCTGCAGCTAGATAAGCTTTGAAACTGAACTAATAATGATTTTTGTCTTTGCAGACGTCAACGAGTGTTTGGAAGGCGACTTTTGTTTCTCTAGAGGGGAGTGTGTAAACACACCTGGGTCATACACCTGTGTATGCTCACCTGGATTCACACTAAATGAAAACAGGACAGCCTGCCTCGGTGAGGTTTTGTCCAAATTATTTTGGATCTCTAAACCCATATTTCTGAAAGGTCTACCGAGTTGTTAAGATCCCTGCCAAGGGTCTTTCTGCATGCCGTTTTCATGCTCCCTCCATTCATGCATGGTTTCTTTCAGAGAATACAGGCTTCCTGCCAAAGTCTAAAAACATGATTATTAGGATAACTTATCTTACATTACAATACAGTTCACAATCCGTCGTTTAACTTTACCTTACTGTACCTTAGCTTACCTTTACCCAACAATCTGTTTACTTTACCTGTCCTTACCTTACATTACATTCATCCATGCATAGATTAAGTGTACCTTACCTACCTACATTTTTTAGCTTACCTCACCTTTATCCATCTATCTATTTACCTTGTCCTCATTTATCAATCAATTTACCTTACCTTCATTCATTCGCTGATTTACTTTACTTTTCATTATCATACCTTACCTTACATTCATCAAACCATCAATTTACTTTACCTTACGTTAGCTATCCATTGGTTTACTATACCTTACCTTCAACAAACCATCATTGTACTTTATTTTACCCTGACTTACCTTCATTCATCAATCAATTTACTTTTCTGATCTTAACTTCTTCTTGAACTGCCACCTTAAAGTGGTGGAGAGGTTTCAGTGCCTGGATGTTTCCAGAGACTTAAATGCCTGTGGTAGGGTCTCCCAATGCAAACAAGCTCTAGGTGATGGGTCTGGAGATTCCATCACTCTGCTAACTTCAACGCACATGTGGGAAACCCATAAGGTCTGCTCTGCCTGTCGTGGGGGCAATCCCCAAACCCGGTGGTTGACAGTGGCAGCAAGGGATGCTGACAAGCTGAAGAAGGAGTCCTATTGAGCTTTCTGGACTCCTGAGGCAGCAAGCAGGTATTATGAGGCCAAGCATTCCACTGCCCGTGCGGTTGCTGAGGCAAAAACTAGGAGGAGCTTAGAGAGGCGACAGAAAAAGACTATCGGTTGGCCTCACAGCCTTTCTGGCAAACCGTGCAGCACCTCCAGAGGGGAAAGTAGTGCTTTGCTAATACCGTTTTCAGTTGAAGTGGAGAGTTGCTGACCCTAAAATTGATATTGTTGAACAGTGGAAGGAATCCTTTGAAAAACTCCTGACACTCCTTCCGTGGTGGAAGAAGAGATGGGGTTCTCACGATTTATTCATTCATCACTCAGGCTGAAGTCACTAAGGTGGTTAAAAAGCTCCACAGTGGCAAGGCTTTGGGGTGGACAAGATCAGCCCTGAGTACCTTGGAGCTATGGATGTTGTCGGGATGTTGTGGCTGACACGCCTTTTCAACATCATATGGAGGTTGGGTAGAGTGCCCCTAAACTGGCACTGGGGGGATGGTTCCTCTCCATAAGACGTGGGTTTCAACTAGAGGATGATTACACTTCTCCCTGTGAAGGCCTATGCCAGGGTGCTGCAAAGAAGAGTCCAGCTGATTGTTAAACTTTGACTTCAGAAGAAGCAGTTTGGTTTTTGTCCCACCCTTGGAAAATTGGACAAGCTCTATACTCTCTACAGGGTATGAGTGTTTTGGGAGTTTGACAAACTGGCCAACATGTGTTTTGTGGACCTTGAGAAGGAATTTAACCTTGTCCCTTGTGGTTCCTTGTGGGGGGCACTTCAGGAGTATGGAGTAAGGGGCCCTCTACTTTGGGCCATCCTGTCTCTGTACAAATATAGCAGAAGCTTGGTCTACATTGCCAGCATTAAGTCGGACCTGTTTCAGGTGCATGTTGGATTCCAACAGGGCTGCCCTTTGTAACCAGTCCTGTTCATAGCCTTTATGGAGTAGTTCAAGTATCTTTGAATCTTGTTCACGAGTCAGGTGAAAATGGAGCGAGAGATCAATAGATGGATCTATGCTGCTGCTGATGTTATACAGACACTTTATCTCCCTGTTTTGATAAATGAGAGCTAAGCAAGCAAAGGAAAAGCTCCCAATTTACCCGTCAGTCAACATCCCTACCATCACTTATGCTCAAGAAATATGGATCATGACCAAAAGAACTAGATCCTTCATCCATCCATCAGTTTACTTTATTTACAGTACCGGTACCTTAAATCATCCATGTATTTACCTTACCTGACATTATCTTTATCAACAATTGATTTGCTCTACCTTACTATATGCCTTGTCTGTCTGTCTGTCTGTCCGGCCGTCTGTCCGTCCCTCTATCCATCCATCCTAACCAAACCAAACCCAGGAATTTTTGTTATTTCCTCTTTGTAGATGTGGATGAGTGCATGAGGTCTGGTGTTTGTTCGGATGGTCGTTGTGTCAATACTGAAGGTTCCTTCCAGTGTCAGTGTAAAACTGGCTTCATCACCAACCCTGAGAAGACCGCCTGCCTCGGTAAACCCTTGCATAGAAAGTTCTAAGTCACATCAGATGATGTCTGTTTTCTTGTTTAAACTTGCTCTCTGCCTGTCTATGTTCCCAGATGTGGATGAGTGTGTCTCTGCCAGTAGTTCTGTTTGTGTGTCGCAGCGATGTGAGAATACGATTGGATCATACCGCTGCCTTGCTTCCTGTCAGGCAGGTTATCAGGTGGCTCCTGATGGCAGCTGTGTAGGTGAGTCTACAAAAAAACTTAAAGGATGAACTACATCAGAGTCGTTGATTGGTTTGTTTTCAGCTGCTCAAATGATGGATCTAAGGTTACTTATGGGAGCACACATGACATGGCTGTGTTTTCATCTCTCAGATGAGGACGAGTGTGTGTCTCAGCCAGGTGTCTGTGGTTCTGCTCGTTGTGAGAACACCAAGGGAAGCTTTATGTGTAAATGTGATGGAGCAGCCGACATCTTTGACTCTTTAACCAGACAGTGTGTAAGCTCTGTGGGAACAGGTAACAAACACAAATCACACATCCTTCAACAGACATACCCAAGAGAAATGCTTTAACCTTTCAGCTCAACACTCATCTGTGTCCTTCATTGATTTTTTTTTGTTAATCATGTCCAGTACTATGAACAATTTAAAATATTATTTGCTGCTTTCAAAAGGGAGAAGATGCTAAATTCTTGTTGCGATGGTGATTCCCTCCTTTCCTGTTGATCCCCACAGCTTCAGTCTGGGCCCGTTTACACGACGAAGATCCACTAAAACCTGGATGTTTGTTTTGTTACATGGCGATATTGTAATCATGGCTTAATTCCCATGCATCCCCTCTATTGGTGCTGTGTTCTTTTAAACTCAACATAAACACGCATACTGCCTAAACATAAACACAACTAATAAATGCTAGAGATGCCAGTAAATCATTTTCTCCTATAGAGAGACAACGAGGTTCAACTGTTGCTTGAGGCGACTCTGAATAACAGCCATACCTCACCATTGTTACATTAAGAAAAGTCAGCAGCCAAAACAGTACTCCACTATTAACTATGGGGCGCCATTGGTAAAGTTAAGCATTCAAAATTTAGGAGCAATATCTGAGCTTATTTAGCGGATTTTAAGCAATTTTTTCCACTATATCATTCATTCATTCATTTATAAAAAAAAAAAAATCTTACTTTGTTAAATAAATATTTAGTTTGGAGCTAAATATTTATTTTGCAAATTAAATATTTAGTTTGTTAAATAAATATTTAGGTCCAAATTGAATATTTAGTTTGTGAAATAAATATTTTGCTCCAAATTTACTATTTATTCAACAAAATAAAAATTTTGCTTGGGGCTTTTACTTTGGTACAGTAGTTCACTTTCGCTTTTTGGCAAGTGAATTTCCATATTAGCTAAATATTTAGTTTGTTAAATATATATTTAGTTCTGGGCTAAATATTTAATTTGCAAACTAAATATTTAGCTCCAAACTAAATATTTATTTAACAAAGTAAGATTTTTATAAACAAATGAATGGCATAGTGAAAAATGACTTGGAAAAAAATAAACCCTTAGTTTTTCTCTTAAAATACGCTAAATAACCATAAATATTGCTCCTTAGTTTTGACTGCTTATCTTTACAAACGACGCCCCATAATCCACCACCTTTTTTCTACTTATGTGATTTTTAAAGTAGCCATAACGTTTACCCTGTGTGCATTCATTTCTACTGATTTTAGAGGCAGCACTGGTCGTTTACTCTGATTGGAGCAAAATGACAGGCTAAGCATGACAGGAATTAATTAAGAAATTCAAAATGTGTTATTCTAATTTTTTTATTTGTGGGGCAGAATCGTTTAGAACCTGTGGAGCCTCCTTTGCTCCTCATCTGTGGAAACTCTTCTCTGTGTGATTTCTTCCGGTTGCGTTACAGAACCAGAAGAAAGTGGAAAAAAACATTTCATCTTATATGTCCTTGTATTAACATTACAGACAACAGCACTGGTATATATATTTTTTGTGTTGATACTACAACAAGAAAATGTGACAACTTTACATTCAATAGGCGACTCATTTATTAGCAGTTAGCATGTTTACTCTATGATTTCTCACTTGATATAGTATGATACTGTCATGGAAAGCTCTGTGTTTACAACTTGAAGCTTTCTTTCTCCGGTTATTTTCCTGAGATGAGATCACTTGAGACAAACTATTTAAATAACACGTTATTAATTAACATGACAATCCCAGGGTTAGGGTTATTTTGACATAAATTGTGATCTTACTCAGACCAGAGAAGTTAGGGTTACAGAAGGCAGTGCTTACCAACCAGGCTCACATCTCATGAAGTAGCCTCGAATCACAGTTAAAGAAGCATCCACAGCTTTACATCATAAATGTTTGCCGACTGAGTCAAATCAATCGGCACTTTATTTTTATATCTTTGCAAACAGAGAACAGTTCATTATGATACAGTAATCAGCCCTGTTCTGATCTAGACAGAGTTTTTCTCACTTATAATGAGGAAAACGCTGTGAATGTTGTGTCAGAGTAAAAGCAAATTACACACTATGGTTAAACAATAACAAGTCTTGAGAAAGAATTTGGCTTGTTAAGGAATAAGTATTCCTTGTATGCAAAAAACTTGTGAGTCAGACATTTTGTGGCCTTGCAGGTGAAACAGACTGAGTAAAAACATTTTTCACTGGATAAATCTCGACTTTCCGATGACACCTTTAATCCTGACAGAGGAGCTGTCCCTTTTAGATAAACTACTTGAGAAAACATTATTTTGGCCAGGCAAAAGGCAGGTACTTTTAGGGTTCAACAGACTCACACATCATCAATAATAATAATCCTAACAATACACTGGTTGCCCTTATTTAAATGCTTCTTTTCTGAGGATTATAAAAACAATCCTAGAACCAGCTCACTTTGCTTGAATCTTCTCTATAAAATCTTTGAGAGCAGCAGCTTCATTTCCATTTGGCTGATCAGTAGAGATACGTAGGTCGTAGCAGCTGTCACACTGTGGGATTTTCAGATTTTGATCGTTGAAAATTTTTTCCAACTACGATTTTCCCACAATCATTGTCTTTTGTCTGCGATGGCCGATAATTGCACTGGAAACAAATCGTTACTGTGAAAATCTAAAGTTTTATTAATAAAAGTTTAACGGGAGTCTTAATGTTTATATATAATTTGCCCCATAACAAATGAAAATAGCACTTTTAGTTTACAACAGCATAACTCTAGGGTTTCTTTCTGCTTTTTTAGCATCCAGGACAGATCTTGAGTCGAGACACTTTTCCTCTGCTTCTTCTGGCTTTGAAGTCAGAACAGTGGACGTTGCTGTGGAGCTGCAGCCATCCTCGGCCCCTCAGCTCCCTGTGCTCCCAGCAGCCCGACCCGGAGAGCTGAGGGACTGTTACTACAACCTGCACGAACAAGGTTCCTGCAGCCGGCTGACCGCCAACATCAGCCAGCAGGAGTGCTGTTGCACCATGGGGGAGGGTTGGGGGCTGGGCTGCCAGTATCTTACCTGTCCTCCTGAAGACACACGTGAGACTTCCAGAAACTGAAGCATATTGCAGTCATTATTACAGGTCTTACAGTTGATGTTCCTGTGTTTCAGCCGAGTTTCTGTCCCTGTGCCCCAGCGGGAGAGGGTATGTGACAGCGGGAGCCTTCGGCTACTCAGGTACAGAGCTGCCTGGGGGTTGTGACACCCTATGCTCTGAAGCCTTTTTTCTGACCAATAAAGCAGCAGATATAGAGAGGTTTTGTGATCATCTGTCTGTCTCCAGATGTGGACGAGTGCAAGCGTTTCCATCCGGAGGTGTGTAAGAATGGAGTATGTGTCAACAACATCCCAGGATACAGATGCTACTGCTCCAGTGGTTTCATTTACAACAGCGCCCTACTGGAGTGTGTCGGTAGGAATAGAGCCCATTGGTTGCAGATCTTCCTGAAATCCTGCTGCTGCTGACCAGTCTTCATCTTTCAGATTATGATGAGTGTGAGGAGGAGACCTGTGTTGGAGGTGTGTGTGTGAACACTGTTGGTTCGTATCACTGCAGCTGTGCTCCTCCGCTGGTCCTGGACGACACTCAGAGAAACTGTGTGAACGCCTCCCACCTTACTGTAGGTAAGCCTTCCTCTCCCCTGCAGACCTGTGTGATTTACTGCCCTAATGTGACAAAAAACAGCCACAAACGACACTTAAATTAGTCAAAAAAACACTGGCACATCATCTGCATATCAACTGATCGGATTTTTTGTTCCTTGCTCCTTCCAGATGAGAACCTGTCCGTGTGCTGGCAGCATGTTAGCGCCGACATGCTGTGTCAGAGTCCTCTTCTCGGAGGTCAAGTCACATTCAGCGACTGCTGCTGCTTATACGGGGAGGGCTGGGGAATGGGCTGTGCCCTCTGCCCCCGCACTGACTCAGGTAAACTATGACAATGCTTAAGGTAAACCTAAGCCCCATTTACAAGACCTTTTTGAAACCGTGCTGAGATTGGTGCAAGCATGGTAACCGAGATAACTGTTGAGTGTAAATGGCACTGAAGGCCTGGTTATACTCCTGCTGTAGGAGTATAACCAGGCCTTCAGTGCTCATATAACAAAGAGCGCATGAGCAGCCCATAACATCTCCTTACAGTCAGCCTCCATAATCATGAAATTTCAGACATTCATAAAATACTAGTTTCCTTACCATGCCACACGATTTCCAGTGATGATTCTGCTTAGTAGTGTAATGAACCTCATCATCTGTCATTTCTTCCTGCGTCTGTAAGCCCTGATTAGACTATCATTTGTCGTATCCACTTCCCAAAAGCCAACTCTGTCAAGTAAATTCACCAAAGGCTGCATTATTTGCCTGACTCTCTGGAAACAATGAAATATCACAATAATAACCAAACTTCCTGAATGTCATGGTTGCCGCCATGTTGATTTGCTTGATTCCCTCTATAGAGCAGTAGTACCGTAGATCAACACTAGGATTTGAGGAACCGTTCTAGAGTGGTGTGTAAACGGTCGTAAGGAATCGAGCTTGGCATGGTTGACGGATCCAAACTTAGTCCAAACTCGGCACGGAATGGTTTCATAGGGGTACTGTAAGAGGGGCTATAGAATCACAGGCAAACAACAAAAGCAACAATGGTGAACTTGGGTCTAATGTAAAGCCAAGGTAATCAGTGAACAACACCTCAATGTTCCTCAGATGGTCAAACCACATCATATCTCCTAGAGAACCAGTAAGGTCACATTGAGGTAAAAGTTTGTTTTCCTTTCTTTCTCTCTGCAGATGACTACTTCACTCTGTGCAGTTCACATTCCCCTGGAAGGTTCCCAGGAAGGTTCCAGGACAGATCAGAAACCGGACCAGGACGAGGAGGTAGGACCAGTATGGATAACATGATCATGAACCATCAGACTGTTTGTTTTGGTGAAAGATGTCCTACCACAGAATAATTACACTCCTGCATCTCACAGCGTGCTACACAGAAGCTGTACCTGTTCTAACAGGGCGATAGTGGCGTTGGATGTAGGAGTTTGCCCAGAAATGGAAGAATTGA
>NW_015151334.1:227234-229364 GCF_000732505.1 Cyprinodon variegatus
AAGTCTCCTGACTTGAATAAAGGCGCTATATAAGTACAGGCCATTTACCATTTAACAGAGGTGCTGCTATGATAGATGCTCGAGACAGAAACTATAACTGACTGCTTGACCTACTTTGTGATCAGTTTGGCCAATATCTGACCGCATGGGGCCACTCTGAGATTTTAAATTTTCACTCTAGCTAAAAAATGTATCTTAAAATAAGAAATTAATGTATTTTAGTGAAGTCATTATGAGCATAAGCTGCCCTCACCTCACAGTCACTGTTAAAAAGCATAAACAACAATAATATAGAAATTATTGTTGTTAGCAATATCTAAATATAAATGCTTTTTGAATACCTACTCAAAGCTGCACCTCTGTCTGTCTTATGCTATATAAGGGGAACTGAGAGGCTTTTCTTTATTTATCCAGTCTTATTATTTTATTGAGGTAAAAACCTCAAAGAGTTTCAGAGATACTCATTTACAGTGGTGTCAAAAGTACACACTGTAATTTTGTTACTTAAGTGGAAGTATAGATATTGTAGTTTAAAAACACTCTGGTAAAAGAGGTCAACTTGACCTCTTTAAGCAAGTAAAAGTGAAAAGTATGTGCTCCAAAAAACTACTTAAAGTGTAAAGTAACTTCTAAAAAAAACAGCCAGGTGCCACTATATGAATTGAAATCTCAACTTTTTGACTATTTTGAAAAATTCTTTGAGATAGGGCCGAGGATGAGGGAGGTCTTGTTGGTCTCCATCTCCCGTTACGCTCTCGCCTGTGTCCGACCTTTCAGACATTTCGACATCGACATCTAGTTTTTACTAGTTATGGATGGCGACCATGATCTACATTGACGTGAAATAAATATTTATAAACTTTAAACTGAAGCAAGAGTAACAAGTAATGTTTGTTTTAAAAATGTATGGAAAAGAAAGTACAAATACTAGTGTGAAAATGTAATGAGTAGAAGTCAGAAGTAGGAAGAAAAATAAGTAATGAAGTAAAGCGCCATCTGTCCAGTTGCTTTAAGAGGTACTAAAACTGGAAGTTACAGCTCTAGTGCCCCTTGTGGCTTAAAATTCAACAGTATTGCTTTAAACCCGGCCTCCTCAACAAAACCTTCAGGTTTTGCACAAATGTTCCTCAGTCCAGCAGCAGCATGTCAGCAGAGGGATAATATGTGGCTCCTCTCCTCATCTTTCCAGCTCCTCCCTATAGTCCGGAGTACTTCCCTCCAGAGCCGCTTCCTGAGAGAGATTATGATCCTCTTGATTATGAAGATTATGTAGGGGGCAGCAGGTCAGGGATCAGGGGAAGGACCCCGTCCTCCTTCGGCCCACCGGATGAAGCCTATCGTGGGTCTGAGTTCAGGTGAGGATAAAGGAGATGGTTTCTGAGACCCTAAATTATTTTTGGGTGTTTGATTTCCTAACAGGTGAAAATTCCCTTTCAGTCCTGGTTTCTACCCTGAAGGAGACTACAGCCGGCCTGACGGCTCCCCGCCCAGAGCTCCAACCTTCAGGCTCCCTCCAGACCCCAGGTCAGACATTGCATTCGGGTCACGGCCCGACCCTCCATCCCTGCCCAACTCGCCTCCTCTAAACCTGGCTCCGCTGCCCAGATCTCCCTACGGAGAAGGGGAGGAGGAGGACGACTTCAGGACATGGAGGCCGGCACCACCTTTTCCTCCTTTCACAGACAGGAGTGCAGGAGGCGGAGGAGGACCCCGGAGGGTGTATGAGCGTAAGTTTTCAGTTCATTAGCTGTGTTTGGACCTCTAATCCCCCTTGGATATAAACACTATAGAAAACAGCATCAAAAACTGATCTGCCCCAGAGCAGTTTTAAAGATAGGCTCTTTATTTACATCTTTATATCTTTCTGTTTCTTTTCCCTGAACGAGATCACTCGGGACAAACTCTTTAAATAACACTTCATAACTTATATGTATTAAATAACCAGGAGACAACACAACAGATTATGATATAAATTGTAATCTTACTCAGATCAGAGAAGTTGCTTAGAGTTACAGGAGGCAGCTGTTCACCATCTGGGCTTACTTCGCAGGAAGTGGCAATGACTAAAAGGTTAAAGAAGCATTTTCTACTTCAGTCTGCCACATCATCACATCATTACATCATACACGT